>NW_026638507.1:0-3918 GCF_028554395.1 Pezoporus wallicus
CCTTCATTGACTTTGATGCCCCCCCCGCTGATTTTGGTGCCCCCCTCATTGGCTTTGGGTCTCCCATTGACTTTGGTGTCCCCCCTGTTGACTTTGGTGCCCTCCACATTGACTTTGGTGCCCCCCCCATTGACTTTGGTGTCTCCCCATTGACTCTGATGTCCCCACATTGCCCTTGGCCTCCCCTACATTGATTCTTGGGGTCCCCAAAGTCAATGGGGGCCCCACTGACCCTTCCCCCCCCCCCCATAGGACGACCTGACCCACAAGCTGGCCGACATCGTGAAGATCAACAACCAACTGCGGCGCAACGAGCAGAACGGGGCGGCCGCGCACGTCATCGCCGAGGACGTCAAACTGCTCCAGTTCCACGTGGCCACCATGGTGGACAACGAGCTGCCCGGCCTGCCCCGGGGGGGGGGGTGCGCTGGGGGGGACGGGGATGGGGGTGGAGATGGGTGGTGGGTGATGGAGGTGGGTGATGGAGGTGGAGATGGGTGGTATGGAGATGGGATGGTGATGGAGATGGGGGATGGAGATGGGTGATGGAGATGGGTGATGGAGATGGGTGATGGAGATGGAGATGGGGGATGGAGATGGGTGATGGAGATGGGTGATGGAGATGGGGGATGGAGATGGGGGATGGAGATGGGGGATGGAGATGGGGGAGAGATGGAGATGGGTGATGGAGATGGGTGATGGAGGTGGGTGATGGAGGTGGAGATGGGTGGTGGGTGATGGAGGTGGGTGATGGGTGGTGGGTGATGGAGATGGGTGATGGAGATGGGTGATGATGGAGATGGGTGATGATGGAGATGGGTGATGATGGAGATGGGTGATGATGGAGATGGGTGATGATGGAGATGGGTGATGATGGAGATGGGTGATGGAGATGGGTGATGATGGAGATGGGTGATGGGAGATGGAGATGGGTGGTGGAGATGGAGATGGGTGGTGGGTGCTGGGGATGGGGGGATGGAGACCCTAACCCTAACCCCCATTTCCCCCCATAACCCCCATTTCCCCCATTAACCCCCATTTCCCCCCCCCCAGGCCATGCAGAAGTCGGGCCGTCCCCTCAAGTCCCTGAAGCAGCGGCTGAAGGGCAAGGAGGGCCGCGTGCGGGGCAACCTCATGGGCAAGCGCGTGGACTTCAGCGCCCGCACGGTCATCACCCCCGACCCCAACCTGGCCATCGACCAAGTGGGGGTGCCCCGCTCCATCGCCGCCAACATGACCTTCGCCGAGATCGTCACCCCCTTCAACATCGACAGGTTGGGGTTCGGGGTCATTTTGGGGTGGTTTGGGGTGGTTTTGGGGGTGATTTGGGGTGTTATGGTGGGTTATGGATGAGGTAGATCCATTCCGTCGCCGCCAACTAGAGCTTCGTTGAGATCGTCACCGCCTTCAACGTTGGTTGGGGTTTGGGGTGATTTAGGGTGGTTTTGGAGTGATTTTGAGGTGATTTAGGGTGGTTTTGGGGTGATTTTGAGGTGATTTAGGGTGGTTTTGGGGTGATTTGAGGTGATTTGGAGTGTTGTGGTGGGTTACGGATGAGGTAGATCCATTCCGTCGCCGGCAACTTGACCTTTGCTGAGATTGTCACCCCCTTCAACATTGACAGTTTGGGGTTTGGGGTCATTTTGGGGTGGTTTTGGAGTGATTTTGAGGTGATTTAGGGTGGTTTTGGGGTGATTTGAGGTGTTTTGGGGTGTTATGGTGGATTATGGATGAGGTAGATCCATTCCATTGTCGCCAACTTGACCTTCATTGAGATCGTCATCCCCTTCAACATTGACAGGTTGGGGTTTGGGGTGATTGAGGGTGACTTGGGGTGATTTAGGGTGGATTTGAAGTGATTTAGGGTGTGTTTGGTGTGATTTGAGGTGATTTAGGGTGGTTTTGGGGTGATTTGATGTGATTTGGGGTGTTGTGGTGGGTTACGGATGAGGTAGATCCATTCCATCGCCACCAACTTGACCTTCATTGAGATCGTCATCCCCTTCAACATTGACAGGTTGGGGTTTGGGGTGATTGAGGGTGGTTTTGGGGTGATTTAGGGTGGTTTTGGGGTGATTTGGGGTGTTAGGATGGGTTGTGGATGAGGTAGATCCATTCCGTCGCCGCCAACTTGACCTTCATTGAGATCGTCATCCCCTTCAACATCGACAGGTTTGGGTTTGGGGTCATTTTGGGGTGGTTGTGGAGTGATTTTGAGGTGATCTAGGGTGGTTTTGGGGTGATTTGAGGTGATTTGGGGTGTTGTGGTGGGTTACGGATGAGGTAGATCCATTCCATCGCCGCCAACTTGACCTTCATTGGGATCATCATCCCCTTCAACATTGACAGGTTGGGGTTTGGGGTGATTGAGGGTGGTTTTGGGGTGGTTTAGGGTGGCTTTGGGGTGATTTAGGGGTTTTGGGGGTGAGTTAGGGTGGTTTACAGGTGATTTAGGGTGGTTTTGGGGTGATTTAGGGTGTTTTTCGGGCGCTTTAGGGTGGTTTTGGGGGGATTTAGTGTGGTTTTGGGGTGATTCAGGGTGTTTGGGGGGTGATTTAGGGTGGTTTTGGGGTGATTTAGAGGGGTTTGGGCTGAGTTAGTGTGGTTTTGGGGTGAATGAGGGTGTTTTGGGGGTGGTTCAAGGTGGTTTTGGGGTGATTCAGGGTGGTTTTTGGATGATTTATGCTGGTTTTGGGGTGATTTAGAGTGGTTTTCAGATGATTTAGGGTGTTTTGGGGTGATTTAGGGTGTTTTGGATGATTTAGGGGTTTTTGGGGTGTTTTAGGGTGGTTTTTGGATGATTTGGGGGTTTTGGCTTGATTTAGGGTGTTTTTTGGATGATTTAGGGTGGTTTTGGGGTGAGTTAGGGTGGTTTTGGGGTGAGTTACGGTGGTTTTGGAGTGATTTAGGGTGTTTTGGGGGGTTATGGAGGAGGTGATCCCCCACCATCGCTGTCAACGTGACCTTAGCCAAGACCGTCACCCCTTTAAGATGGATGGGTTGGGAACAGGGGGGATTTGGGGCTGGTTTAGGGTGTCTGGAGCAGGTTTTGGGGTGTTAGAGGTGTTTGGGGCATGGTTTGGGGTGGTTTTGGTGTATTTCTGGGTGTTTGGGGGGGTTTAGGGTGGTTTTGGAGTGGTTTTAGGGTAATTTGGGGGTAATTTTGGATGGTTTTGGGATGTTTTGGGGGTGTTTGGGGTGTTTTGGGGTTGTTTTGGGGTGTTTTTGGAGTGTTTTGGTTTGGTTTCGGGGCTGGTTTTGGCTGTTTTGGGGCTATTGGCTGTTTTTGGGGTGTTTTTGGCTGGTTTTGGCTGTTTTGGGGTGTTTTGGGTTTTGGGGGTTTCTGGCTGTTTAGGGGCTGGTTTTGGCGTGTTTCCGGCTGGTTTTGGGGTGGTTTTGGGGTGTTTTGGGGGTGATTTTGGCTGTTTTGGGGGGTGTTTTGGGCTGGTTTTGGCTGGTTTTGGGGTGGTTTTGGTGTGTTTTGGGGGTGGTTTTGGCTGGTTTTATGGTGTTTTTGGCTGGTTTTGCGTTGGTTTTGGCTGGTTTCTGCTGGTTTTGGCTGGTTTTTGGCTGTTTTGGGGTGGTTTTGGCTGTTTTTGGGGTGTTTGGGGTTGTTTTTGGCTGTGCTTTGGGGTGGTTTTGGCTGTTTTTTTGGGTGGTTTTGGCTGTTTTGGGGCTGGTTTTGGGTTGTTTTTGGAGTGTTTTTGGGTTGGGTTTGGGTTGGGTTTGGGGGTGTTTTGGGCTGTTTTGTGGGTGGTTTTGGCCGGTTTTTGCATTTTTTTGGGCTGTTTTGGGGGTGGTTTTGTCTGGTTTTGGGTGTTTTGGGGGTGTTTTTGGGTGTTTGTGGGTTGTGTTTGGCTGGTTTTGGGGTGTTTTTGGCTGTTTTGGGTGTGGTTTTTGGCTGGTTTTGGGCTGGTT
>NW_026638508.1:0-39493 GCF_028554395.1 Pezoporus wallicus
AGGTTGTTATAACTGTTAATTGTTAGTTTGATATAATTGTAGTCTCTGTCTCAAGGCTTGTCACTGTGGAGTGTGTCTGTGGGATCCCATGTGTGTTTGTGAATGCGAGATTGATAATGGGAAATCAGCAGAGTGGAGAGATCTTGAAAAAGTGTCCTTTAGGGTGCATTTGGCACACTGGAAAGAACTAGGAGTGTTTCCTGGGGTCCTCGGTAAATCAGAAAACGTTGATAAAATATTGTAACCAATGATGGCCTTTGGAAGAACAGGAAAAATGGCTGAAAAATAGCAATTTGAATTTGAATACATTGTTACAATTAAAGTTGGTTTTGAGGTGGCAAGGAAAATGGGATGAAGTAACGTTTGCAGATATGTTTTTAACATTAAGAAACCACCCCAAGTGACAGACGGAATGCAAAATTAATATACCTCTGCCATATCCCTTATTTTTGGCTTTGGTAAAGGACAGGGAAAAACTGAAAGCTCAGCTGGAGAGATGTTGTTCAGGTGGCGATAGTGGGAAAAGATGTTCAAAGTTAAAAAAAACAAGGGGAAAAGAGGGGAGTTGGGGCATATCCTGTGTTTCAGCATGGGATGAGTAGTGGGGCGGCAGAGGTTGAAGGATGTCGGGCGGAGGTGGGGAAGTGGGTTCTTCTTCGATGGGACCGGATCTGTGTGTACTGTAGGGAGCTTGGGCGTTGGAAGTGAGACTGACCTGGGCGGGGGAGGAGTGGCATGGGGTGGCTCCGGTGAATGAATTGGAACTAGACTGACAAGGGATCTGGGGAATCTACCCTAGCAGATGATACACTGGTTAAATTAAAACTAGGGACTAGAGGAAATAAAGTGGAATTTTAGTGGATACAGGAGCAACTTATTCGGTATTAAATCAGAGGGAAAAGAATTTGTTACAGATGTGGCAGCTACTGGCCACCAAGAAAAAGAGGAAGAAAAAAAAAAGAAAAAAAAAGGCATTCTTTCTAAAACATTTAAAGTACAAATTGGGAAAACAAATAGGAATGCATAAATTTTTATGCATGCCAAATTCTCCTAAATCTTCATTAGGGCGAGAAGCAACATTTAAGGAAGGCAAAATGGAATTTAGAGTTAAAACAATCAATTAATTGCAGTTTTGAGTTTATCTTTAATTCAACAGAAAAGCAAAAAGGAGGACCACCCTGAAATAGAAGAAATCCTTAATCAGGTATATCTGGGAGTATGGGCATCTGAAGGTCCAGGTAAGGCAAAAAATGCTTTGCCTGATGATGTGGAAATAAAAAAGGGGGCCCTGCCCAAATAGAAAAAAACAGTATCCCTTAAAATTAGAAGATCAAAGGGAATAAAAAAATCATTGATAAATTTTAGAATATAGATTATTAATTGAATGTGAATTGGAATATAACACTCCTATCAGGATAGTAAAGAAATATGATGGGAAAAGTTGCAGATTGGTTCAAGATCTCAGAGCAATCAACAAAATTGCAGAGGATATTTGTCCAGTAGTAGCTAATTCATATGTTTTATTGACTAAATTGAATAATAATCAGAAATGGTTTGCCGTCCTGGATTTAAAGGACACTTTCTTTTGCTTACCATTGGCCAAAAGAAAGCCAAAATTTTTTTGCTTTTGAATGGAAAAATCCTGACACAGGAAGGTAGCATCAATTGACTTGGATGGTATTACCTAAAGGGTTTAAAAATAGTCCAGCAATTTTTGGAAATCAGTTTGCACTGAAACTAGAATCATGGAAGCCACCCACTCCGACAGGGACTCTGTTAGAATATGTGAATGACCTATTAATTGCTACAGAAACAAAGGAAGAATGGATCCAGTGGATGGTGGAATTATTAAATTTTCTAGGAATAAATGGTTATCAGGTATCAGGTATCAGGTATTATTTGGGCTTCAAAAGGCCCAACTAATCCAACCCTGAGTTTCCTACCTAGGATATCAAATAACAGGAGGACAGAGAGAACTTGGAGCTGCTAGAAAAGAAGCCATTTGCCAGACTCCACGACCGTCGACCATCAAGGAGCTCCGGACATTCCTGGGAATGACAGGATGGTGCAGACTTTGGATCCATAATTATGGTGTTCTGGTAAGACCACTATATGAACTGTTGAAGGGAAACCCTCCCTCTTTGGACTGGACTGATACAGCAGAGGAGGATTTTCGAAATTTAAAAGCAGACCTAATGAGACCTCCAGCTTTGGGACTTCCGTATGTGAATAAACCGTTTTGGGTATATTCTTATGAAAAACAGGGAATAGCTTTGGGGGATCCTTGCTCAGAAAATAGGACCCTACAGAAGGGCAGTGGCATATTTTTCAAAACAGATGGATGAAGCAAGCAAAGGATGGCCCGGATGCCTAAGGGCTGTGGCAGCCTTCATCATGAATATTGAAGAGGCTCGCAAATTCACCTTGGGACAAAGGATTACTGTACTAGTGTCCCATGTGGTATCATCAGTCCTGCAGCAGAAAAGAACTCACTGGTTATCTCCACGTTTCTTAAAATACCAGGCCACTCTTGTAGAACAGGATTATATAGAAATTATGATCACTAATGTTATGAATCCAGCATCCTTTTTGCAGGAACAGTCGACAGAACCATTAACACACGACTGCTTGAACACCATAGAGACTGTATATTCGAGCCGACCAGATTTGAAAGAAGAACCTCTGGAAGATGCTGATTCTTGGTTTATTGAGGGTAGTAGCTTCATGAATAATAGTGAACAAAATACAGGATATGCCATTACCACTATTTCACAGGTAATAGAAGCTAAACATTTACCCGTGAACACCTCTGCCGAGAAGGAAGAAATAATAGCGTTAGCGAGAGCCCTGGAATTGGCTAAAGGTAAAAGGATAAATATTTGGACTGCTTCTAAATATGCATTTGGTGTGGTCCATGCACATGGTGCTATCTGGAAAGAATGAGGACTTTTGAACACACAAGGGAAACAGATTAAACATGCTACCGAAATTCTACAATTACTGGAAGCTGTTCAGCTACCTGAAGAAGTAGGTATTATGTACTGTAAAGGACATCAACAAGGTGACTCTGATCAGGAAATTGGAAATAATTTGGCTGATTTTGAAGCCAAACAAGCATCTGAACAATTTCAAATCATGTCCTTAATCCCTGATGGCAAACTAACAATTGAATAATCTAAACCTAGGTATTCAAAAGAGGATAGAAAATTGATTGAGGATCTCAAGGGACAGGAAAACAAAGAGGGTTGGGTTCAGGTACGTGATGGGCTAATTGTAATCCCATATAACCAGCTCTGGAAGTTAATTCAGGAAGAACATAATGAAACTCATTGGTGTAGCAACTCTTTGTATAAATATTTAGACAAACAAGGAAGGAATCTATGCACCACATTTCAAGTAGGGGGAAAGCAATATCAGCTATGTCTTAAGAATAATCCTAAAACTGAAAATAGAAACCAAATTGGGACAATTGGGAGAGGAAGTTATCCGGGACAGCAGTGGCAAATAGATTTTTCTGAATTACCAAGTAAAGGGGGTTATCGATATTTGTTGGTGTTAATGGATACTTTTTCAGGCTGGCCAGAATCATTCTCTTGTAGGATAAATAATGCAAGACAAGTAATTGGAATATTGTTAAACAATATAATACCTTGTTTTGGAGTACCATTGGCAATTTCTTCTGACTGAGGCTTGCACTTTAGTTACAGGAAATTAGCAAAATATTAGAAATTGATTGGCAACTGCATGTTCCATACAGGCCTCAGGCCAGTAGGCAAGTAGAAAAGATGGTTCATCTGATCAAACAACAGCCTGGTAATGTTTTGCAGGTAGACTCCACAACTCGTTAAAGTTGTAAAGTAGGTATGTTTTTATTCAGTTCTGAGGCTTATGGGGGATAGCTCCTCCAGAGGCATGCGCACCTCAGAGTCGTTTCCCTCTACATTTATTCTCTAAAGTTATACACATGCATGAGGTTGCACAACACGCCTATACATATTCATGTCCTATCCCCGCTTTGTATTATAATGAGCTAAAAGATCAGTGCCTCCTAGTGGTCATGGGTGAGGGTCTCAAGATGAAGTAAATGAGTCTTCCTCAAGCCTGAATTTTTCACCTCTAGTCGTTACGCATGCTCCCTGGAGGCTTGGTCATTGTCCAAAGTGCAGAGCCAATTTCATTCAGCCTAGGCGTCCAAAGGATGGGAATCAAGTCACTGTCCCTACTTCTTAACAATAGTTATGTTCTTACATCTTGTCCTAGCATAATCATGAATGAGCAATAATATTGTTAAGCAAGCGGCTTGACCTACCCCCTTTTACATTGCAAGTACGATACGATAAGCATGAGCAAGCAGAAATGTTGTTAAGTAAGCGGTTTGACCTATCCCCTTGTGCGATAAGCGTGATCAAACAGTAACATTGTTAGCAAGTGGCTTAACCCTAAGCCCCCCTGTACATTGGTTAACCCTTTGCATCAGTAAAATAGGTAAGGAAATTAATTAATCTTGGTGCGAAGCCTTACCACTGGCTGTATTTAGAATTCGAACTAAACCTCAGCCAAAAGAAGAGGCTAGGACATGTAAATTTTGTATGGAAGAACATATCAGTCCCAGTTTAAAGGAGAAAGTCTTCAGGAAGTGGGAAAAGGCTATCTCTGAGAGCTTCTGGTCAATCTGAGAAAACAATTAGAAGACATAAGAGAATATTTGGGACAAGAGCGAGAGGCGTGGATTATCCGATTCACCCTTTTAGATCCAGAGACTGGGTTTATGTTAAGAAATTTTCAGGAGATCCTCTACAGGAGAAGTGAAGGGACCGTACCAGATAATATTGACCACCTGTACAGCAGTGAAGATAAAGGAACAACCTGCTTTGATACATTATTCAAGAATGAAGAAAGCACCAGAACCAGAGAAGACATGGTGGATCAAACCCTTACGTATGAAACTGCATCGGTCATAATTTGGACTTAAATGATAACTGGTGTACCAACTTGGGACCAATACTTATACCTGAAATTAATGCAGAATGTTACTGAAGTTGTTAATTGTAGTGATTGTTGAGTGTGTGTACAGTTGCCTAAATCAGGAGAAGATCAGGACCTTCCATTAACTGGTGTTCCAATTTCCAACACTATCTCATGGACAAATTTGGGGGTGAAAACTAGCAATCTACATCCTAAGGAAAGGTTAAGATTTGGAATAACTAATCCTAATCCAAGTAAAGAATATTATACCTGTGGACAAAGATGCATTACACCAGGAACCAGAGTATGAGATTGTTTGTTTAAATGCCACAGGCACAGGTGTAAGTCACTATTCAAATTGCAATCACACTATTAATATAGATGGTATTGTGGTTCAATAGTGGCTAATTCCATCTTTGGGAGTAAGCGAATTAGAGAAGGCAATAGTAAATATCTCAGCAAGCATAGAAGAAATAGAAAGTAAAGCACTGATGATACAATCCAAGCAGAACAACAAGAAGAGATAACTAGCCTATCTAAAATGGTATTACAAAACCGAATGGCTCTAGACATGTTACTGGATTCACAAGGAGGGGTTTGTTCCATAATCAATGAAAGTTGCTGTTCCTGAAAAAGATCTGGAGGAAATTTGGAAACAAACTAAAATATTTCATAAATTAGCCAAGAATGACACCTCCTGAGGGTTTGAAGAAATATGGAAAAAATTAACTTCATGGTTACCTGATCTCTCCTGGTTAAGGCAACTGGTTGCAGGAATATTAATATTAATTATTTTAATATTGATTACTTGTGGTACAACAAAATTTTCTTCCTGGTATTGTAAGCGATCTATGATAAGTTATGAAGATTGGAAAAGGAAAAGAAATTTAAGCACCAAGTAGAAACAGGAAACTATTTCAAAAAGACTCTAGATGGTAATGGTAGTATATAAAATGTTGCAAAGGAATTTGCAAAAGGACAGAAAAAGGGGGAATTTGAGACAAGGAGGCACAAAAGCACAAAATGTAATCAGTTCTAAGTAATCTTAAATGTGATGGCTTTGTAATGGAAAATACCTGTGGTGCTTGAAGGTAGTTGACATAGTTTCAGGTCCTTAGGACCTTAGTACAAAAAGTGTAAGAAAAGCATAATAGAAAAACAGGACCTGGGGATGGGGAGTATCTGGGACTAGAAGATGTCTGGGATGGGCACAGTTAAACTAACTGAAAAGTAGAAGGACAGAATGATTGCCATGTCTGTAATGTTAATTAAGCTGGTTATGAAGATTGTTGGGAAAAGTAAACAACCTTTAAGGACCACCATCACATTTTTATATGCATGCCGGAAACTTTCTGGAAAATGATGTAATATGCCCAGGGAACATATAAGGATGGCCTGAGTAGCAATACGGGGACACACATTCAGAGGATCTATCCCCCGTGTCTCCCGGGGCTGCAATAAAGAATACCTGCTTGTCAACTTGAAACTCTCTTGGCGAGTTTGATCCTAGAGTTTTCTCCGAATCAGTACAAAATCCCAGCAGACATTCATTATCCCCACTACCCGGCCCCACGTACAGAACGTGGAGCAAGGACCCTGTGAAGATGATCAGGAAACCCGCTCTGAGAAGCATCATCGCAGAGTGAGGTGGCAGGCTCAACCTTATTGGGCATCCCCCTGTAGGCAACACTGACCTGGGTGGCAGGATATTCTGCCTCCCCCACATAGCATGAGCCTCGGGCTTTTATACCGACAAAAATGCACACTCATTCCGATGCAGGGGGGCAGTCTACGTTGGAAGAAGTGGCTAGCCATATCTAGAAAGGTCTCCAAGGGGTGATAGAAACATGGACATATTTGTATTTGCCAACTTCTGATACATGAGTATCACAGAGAGACTGTATCAAATGAGTTGCATATGGGGCCCCAACTCCATGGTCTGTCATGGTTCTCATGATAACTTTCATAAGAGCATACAAGACACTTTTCCATGATTCAGAGAAAAATCCAGGAACAAACTTGCCAAAGTTTTCAAGCTGACAAGCAGGTATTCTTTATTGCGGTGTGTCGTGGTTTAAACCCAGTCAGGTAACTTGTTCACTCACTCCCAGTGAGTGGTGCCGAGCTGACAACAATCGAGGTCCGTGTCCCCCCCCCACCGGGGCTCTCCCCTTCCCCGCTCCCGGAGGAACGGGGAGGAGGATCGAAAGAGTGCAACTCCCACGGGTTGAGACGGGAACAGTCCAGCAACCAATGTACAACACAAATCACCACCGCTACTATCAACTACAACAATGATAAGGGAAAATAACAAGGGAAGAGAATACGATACCACCGGCCAAGAAAACGAGTTCCACCCGGAAGCCCATGTCCTTCCGGGTAACTCCCAGTTACCCCCCACCCCGGCCATGACATGCTGTGGTATGGAATACCTCCCTGGCTAGCCCGGGTCACGCGCCCCATCTCTGCTTCCTCACAGCTTCCCCTCCTCCCTGGCAGAGCATGAGCCTCACAAAGTCCTTGGTCAGGGTAAACATCACTTAGCAACAACTGAAAACATCGGCTTCACCAACACTGTTCTCAGGCTAGAAGTCAAAACACAGCACTGCACCAGCTAACACAAAGGAAAAAAAAAACATGACTGCTACTGCTGAACCCAGGACACGGTGCCAGGAGACACAGGGGATAGCTCCTTCTAACGTGTGTCCCCGTATTGCTACACAAGCCATCCTTATATAGCCCCTGGGCATACATACATATTCATGAGGCTACATATGGATTACATCATTTTCCAGAAATAATTGTGGTGGTGGTCTCTGAGGGTCGTTTACATCTTCCAACTATCTTCATCAATTCTGGAAGCCTTTGAAGCACGTGCAGTAGATGCTCATACCAGTTTAATTGGTTCGTTAGCACCAGAGATGTAATAATCCTCCTATCCTCTTACTTATCAGTTAGTTTAACTGTAGCCCATCCTGGACACCTGCCATTCCCAGATACTCCTTATCCCTGTGTCCTGTTCTTCCAGACTGTTTATCTTCAATCTATGTCAGCTATAGCAATTTATCTTGTGTAAGAATTCTCAGTATGTTCTCTAGCTGTACTCTACTTGTTTTTTTTCTGTGTATCATGCACCTCAGTAATTTTCCATTGCTGCTGTTAGAAAGCCATCAAACTTAACATTACTTAAAACTAATTCTAAAGGTTTATATATTCCATTTTGTGATTTTGTGCCCCCCTTGTCTCACCCACCACAGGTCTTGATCCGGCACATGCACTGCTGGGAAAGCATACAACACATCTGCATCACCCACCTGTCTCGCTTTTCCCTTTATGGCTGCCCATTTGTCATGAGGATCTGGGGAATATAAATCAGGTTCCTTTTCCGGATCAATAGGCCCCGGGTCAAAAGGTCCATCCAGGTCAGCATCTGAATTATCAGGCAGTAGAACCACAGGAGCAACAACAGAAGACTGATTTTTTTATCTTGCGGCAAAGTCTGGCAAAGAGGGTCATAGTAAGAGAGCCGAAGGTGCTGCTTTTACTCCCTGTGCTTGTGAGCCAACATGAACTTTTAAAGTTTCAGAAATAGCTCACCAAGGGCTCAATAAAGTGGTGGCAACTTTATCATTTTTGTAGCACAGTCCCACAAATTAATACCAATTTTGTCCCAAAACTCCAGGGTATAAACATTAGTAGTATTAATAGATGGATCGACTTCTGATGCCCAGAGAAGGATACGTTTCAGTTCTTCCCCATCAACTTTTTTTCCCATGCTGCTTAAGATTTATAGCAAAATCTTCTAGAACATTTCTTTGCTCTTTTGTTAAGGTGGTCCACATAGTTCTCAGCCATTTACCCCCATCCTGCGAGAGGCAATCTGTGCAGTTTGAATTCACTTCCTTTCAGCGTACACACTTGCTTCCTTTCAGCATGTAGTTCGGCTCAGCCACGCCACCGGATTGACAGGTAGTCACTTATTGAGCCCCACATGGTGGGCGCCATTTGTGACGTATCATGACACAGACTCAAGTTGATGCAGAGACTCAAAGCCAGCTTCATTGCAATCAAACCCTTTTTATCCCTTTGTTCAGTATTTTCAGAACATGCACAAGCATGCCACATAAAATCTCATTGGCCCCTGTAAAAATCCCCAGGTAATTATTGCAATCACAAATCTGAGCACGCACACAGCAGACAGTTTCACCTTGTTGTTTCAGATCTTCTCACAGCCAGCAGATTGTCTGGCCTCCAACTGAGATTCCCTGTCACAACAACATCCTGGCTTATCCCCCCAGGGCTTGCTTGTTTACCTTTCCTGTTGTCGTGGCTTAAACCCAGCCACAAAGCTCGTTCACTCACTCCCCCCCCCCCCTTCCTCCCCCCACTCCCAGAGGGATGGGGAGGACAGTGAAAAGAATGCAACTCCCACGGGTTGAGATAAGAACAGTTTAGTAACTAAGGTATAACACAAATAACTACTGCTACCACTTATAATAATAATGATAAGAGAAATAGCAAGGGAAGAGACTACAATACCACCCACTGGGCGATAACTCATCCCACCCGACCGAGCCAATACCTAGTCCAACCCCACAGTGATCTAGCCCTTCCAGGTAACTCTCAGTTACACCCTGGGTATGACGTGCTGTGGTATGGAATGCCTCTTTGGCTCCTGTCATGCACTCAGCATGTTGCAGATGCTCTTTTGGTTTTGTTTGTGGTGTCTCTACAAACTGCCCCCAATACTTCAATAGATCGAGAGGGCATTTTTCACTCCATGGCTCCAGCCCCACCTGAGTACTGGCTTCCCACCTATCCCACAAAGTACTCCACAGCTCTGGTGTCCATTATGTCTGTTTCACCAGTGGAGCCCTTGATTCAGATAAAACTCCAGGAACAAACTGCCAACAAAGCCTTCAAGTTGACAAGTAGGTATTCTTTATTGCAGCACCGGGAGACACGGGGGATTAGCTCCTCCTAGCGTGTATCCCAGTATTGCTACACAGGGTATGCTTATATAGTCACTGGGATAAAAATACACATTCATGATGCTACACATGAATTACATCATTTTCCAGAAAGTTTCCCGCATGCATACAAAAATGTGGTTGTGGTCTTTGAGAGTTGTTTACTTCTTCCAACAATCTTCATAATTTCTGGCAGTCTTTGAAGCACCAGCTTAATTAACATTACAGACATCGCAATCATCCTGTCCTTCTACTTATCAGTTAAAGTACTCCCACCCTGGACATCTGCTACTCCTGGATATTCCCCATCCCCAGGTCCTGTTTTTCTATTCTGTTTTTCTCATATGTTTTGTACTAAGGTCATAAGGAGCTAAAACTATGTCAACTACCTTCAAGCACCTCAGTTATTTTCCATTACAAATATATCCAACTTGACATCAGTTACTTGACATCAGTCACCTGACATCAGTTATTTAGAACTAATTACATTTTATGCTTTTGTGCCTCTTTGTCTCACACTGGGAGTCGAATCCGGGGCCAGCTTCCTCTTGAACATGGTTACCCAACTCTATCAAATAATTAAAAGGCCTCACTGCCTTTTTATTGCTAAACACTTATATTATTCCCCCACACACCCCCCTCGTTTTGGGGGTTATTTTTGGCTTTATTTTTCTTCTAGTCGCTCACTCTGCTCTGTGGTGGCTACAAATGCCTACCTGCTCAGCAGCAGCTACATCTGCCCGCCTGCTCAGCAGCAGCCATAAATACCTGCCAGCAGATCCAGATGAAGTAGAATGTACACGACCCATAGGGCGGAAATTTACACGGAATGCACCGTCATCATATGCCCATTCACTGGCAGCAATAACCTAGACATAGCACCACCAACAGTGGATGAAATGATTTGAGCCCATTGTACTGGGCGATTTTCCCAGAGGCTGGTGCATGAAAGTGGATGTGATATACCCACTCGATGCCATGCCCTTTGGCCCAAGCCTCTATAGGGTAATTCCAGAAATGAGTCCCATTGTCTGTCTCAGTTCTCCCTGGGGTGCTGTGTCAAACACAAGTCTTACTTCTCAAAGCCCAAGACAGTTTTCCGGGCAGTGGTGTGAGGCACAGCTTATGTTTCCAGCCATCCAGTGGTTGCTTCCACCATGGTAAGCACATGGCGCTTGCCTTGGCAGGTTGGTGGGATTGTGTTATAGTCAATCTGCAACGCCTCCCCACATTTGTACTTCGGCCATCATCCTCCATAACAAAGAGGCTTTAATTGCTTGACTTGCTTGACTTGCTTAATTGCAGCACGTTTCACACTCATGAATAACCTGGGCAATAGTGTCCATTGTTAAGTCCACCCCTCGATCATGGGCCCATGTTGCATCTCTGCCCTGATGGCCTGAAGTGTCATGGGCCCACCAAGCCAAAAATAATTCACCTTTATGTCGCCAATCTAAGTCCATCTGAGCCACTTCAATCTTAGCTGCTTGATCCACCTGTTTGTTTTTCTGGTGTTCCCCAGTGGCCCGACTCTTGAGTACAGGTGCATCTACATGGCGTACCTTACCACCACACTAGGTTCTGCACCCAGGCAGTGATATCTTGCCACAGTGCAGCAGCCCAAGTGGGTTTACCTCTGTGTTGCCAGTTGCTCTGCTTCCATTCCTGCAACCACCTCCATAGGGAATTTGCCACCATCCGTGAGTCAGTATAAAGTACTGGAGGTTTTTTTTGTTCAGCAATGTCCAGGTCCAGCTGGATGGTTTTCACCTCTGCAAACTGACTCAATTCAACCTCTCATTCAGCAGTTTCAGCATCTTGCCTTCCATCTCTGATACATTCAAAGTACTGGAGGGCCCCACTGACCTAGATTCTTGACCATACTGTCACACACACCCTGCCGCTCATGCCTGTCCAGCCTCAGATAATATCTCTTGCTGTTTCTCCTATAATGTTGTTTAACCCTAGACAACACCCAAGCCAGACCCTGTTTAGCTTCCGAGACTGGAGAAGATCAGCCGTTCTCAGGGTGGTCTTCAGTTCAGTTCAGTTCAGTGCCAAAACAAACAGTCATGGTTTAAGCCCAGCCAGTAACTCAGAACTATGCAGCCGATTGCTCCCCCCCACCCCATTTCTTCCTCCTCCTGCTCCCGGATGGATGGGGAGGAGAAGGGAAAGAATGTAGCTCCCACGGATTGCGATAAGAACAGTCCAGTAAGTAAGTTATAATACAAAACTACTACCACCACAAATAATGATAATGATAAGGGAAATAACAAGGGGAGAGTATACAGTTGTTCACCACCCATTAACTGACACCCAGGCCAACCCGAGCAGCCAGCTGGGCCTTCTGGGAAAATGCCCCCACTTCATATACTGGGCATGACGTGCTGTGGTATGGAATACCCCTTTGGCTAGTTTGGGTCATGTATCCTGTCTCTGCTTCCTCCCAGCTTCTTGTGCCCCTCCTCACTGGCAGAGCATTAGACTGAAAACTCCTTGGTTATAATAAACATTTGTCCTGGGTTTAGAAGTAGCAGTCAATTTTTCTCCTTCTTGGTAGCTGGTGCAGCGTTGGGTTTTGACTTTCAGCCTGGGAACAGTGCTGATAACACCAATGTTTTTAGTTGTTGCTAAATAATGTTTACCCTGACCAAGGACTTTGTGAGGCTCATGCTCTGCCAGGGAGGAGGGGAAGCCAGGAGGAAGCAGAGACAGGACACCTGACCCAAGCTAGCCAAAGAGGTATTCCATACCATACCACAGCACATCATACCCTGGGAGACAACTGGGAGTTACCTGGAAGGGCACGGGCTCTCTTTTGGGGGTTGGGCTCATTTTTTGTCGGTGGTATCATATTCTCTTCCCTTGTTGTTTTCTCTTATCATTGTTGTCGGTGGTGGTAGCGGTGGTGATTTGTGTTGTTCATTGGTTGCTGGACTGTTCTTGTCTCAGCCCATGGGAGTTGCAATCTTTCGATTCTCCTCCCCATCCCTCCGGGATCGGGGGGGGGGGGGGGGGAGGAAAGAAAGAGGGAGGAAAAGGGGGGAGAGTGCGTGAATGAGCTGGCTGGCTGGGTTTAAACATTGCTTATCAACAACAAAAACATCAGTGTTATCAGCGTTGTTCCTAGGACGACAGTCAAAACCACAGCATTGCACCTGTTACTAAGGAGAAATTTGACTGCTATAGATGAACCCTGGACAAAATGTTTGTCAGTTTTCAATATATTAATAGACTATTGGGAAAGATTAAACTGAATTTACTGCATTAAGGTCAGGGGGGATAAATTAAACAATATTAAAGAATCCAGTCTAGCTTTGTAGATTCTGGAAATTTACAAGCCTATCGACCTGCTTAGCTCTGAAAAATGCAATATAAAAAGAGAAAATTCTATAAAGATAAATGGATAAGATATATAACTATAAAGATAAAAGATAAGTGGAGTTTAGTAACAACTTCTAATGATGACATAAAAGTAAATTTTAGAAATACACTTTTACCTCTTTGTCGTGGTTTAAACCAAACCAGACAACTCGTTCACTCACTTCCGCTCGCTTCTGGCCTTCCCCTTACTCCCGAAGGGATGGAGAGGAGAGTCGAAAAGAATGCAACTCCCACAGGTTGAGATAAGAACAGTTTAGTAACTAAGGTATAACACAAATCACTACTGCTACCACCAATAATAATAATGATAAAGGAAATAACAAGGGAAGAGAATACAATACCTCACCACCAGCCGACCGATAACTCGCCCCCCCAGCCCGACCAAGCTCTGACCGATACCTCCTCCAACCCCGCAGTCTACCAGCCCTTCCGGGTAACTCCCAGTTACATCCTGGGCATGACGTGCTGTGGTATGGAATACCTCTTTGGCTAGCTTGGGTCAGGTGTCCTGTCTCTGCTTCCTCCTGGCTTCCCCTCCTCCCTGGCAGAGCATGAGGCTCACAAAGTATCACAGTATCACAGTATGCTAGAGATTGGAAGGGACCTCAAAAGATCATCTAGTCCAATCCCCCTGCCGGAGCAGGAACACCTAGATAAGGTTACACAGGAATGTGTCCAGGCGGGTTTTGAATGTCTCCAGAGAAGGAGACTCCACAACCTCCCTGGGTAGCCTGTTCCAGTGTTCTGTCACCCTCACTGAGAAGAAGTTTCTTCTCAAGGTTAAGTGGAACCTCTTGTGTTCCAGTTTGTACCCATTACCCCTTGTCCTATCATTGTTTGCCACTGAGTAGAGCCTGGCTCCATCCTCGTGACACTCCCCCTTTATATATTTATAGACACTAATAAGGTCACCCCTCAGTCTCCTCTTCTCTAAACTATAGAGACCCAGCTCCCTCAGTCTTTCCTCATAAGGGAGATGCTCCACTCCCTTAATCATCTTAGTTGCCCTGCGCTGGACTCTCTTCAGCAGGTCCCTGTCCTTCTTGAACTGAGGGGACCAGAACTGGACACAATATTCCAGATGCGGTCTCACCAGGGCAGAGTAGAGGGGAAGGAGGACCTCTCTTGACCTACTAACCACCCCCTTCTAATACACCCCAGGATGCCATTGGCCTTCTTGGCCACAAGGGCACAGTGTTGGCTCATGGTCATCCTGTCGTCCACTAGGACCCCCAGGTCCCTCTCCCCTACACTGCTCTCTAACAGGTCATTCCCCAACCTATACTGGAACCTGGGGTTGTTCCTGCCCAGATGCAGGACTCTACACTTTCCCTTGTTATATTTCATCAAGTTATTAAGTTATTTCATCAAGTCCTTGGCCAAACCAAAACATTGCTATCAGCTCTGTTCCCGAGCCGAAAGTCAAAACACTGCACTGCACCAGCTACCAAGGAGGAGAAAAATGACTGCTACTGCTGAACCCAGGACACTCTTGTAAGACATTTTTTAAAATTTGTGTTCTACAAAGCATCTAATTTTGGTGTCAATTTTAAAGTTTTTTTAGACATATGTGTGTCTCTCATCTCTGTAAAATGAACTCTAAAATTACTGACACATGCAACATCCTTGTCTACACCGTCGTCCTTCTGGAAGAGGCTGTTTCCTAATGAAAGATGTCCTATTCTCTTGGGAATTATTAATGGCAGTAAGAATCCCCATGAAAAAATTTACTTCAGCTTTACACCCATGGTGCTGTGTGGTTAATTGCTGCACCAGCATCCTGAGCACTCAATTCATCATACATTATGCTACAAGGGTGGTATTAGCACATAACATTCTAATATATCTTCAGCCCCCCACATCAGCCCCTCATAACAGCATCTGTTAACATGCACTACGTACTATTATGTAGCCCCTTTCTTTGTAAATAAGAATAGCCAACCTCAGTGCCCTGGGAAGAGTAACGTGTTTTCAAGTTCTCGTTATTTATTTAATACAACAATTAAAGGAACAGAAGATACTTGTGACAATCCTCTTAGCATAAATATTATACTATTTGCATTGATAAGCTGCACTTTACAGAATAACAGAGGATTTGTTTTGCCGGCTTTTTTATAATAGTTGTTAGAGCAAATGCAGTTTAGTGTATGAGTTCTGAGAGGTACTTGCCTGATTAGGCCATCATATTCCGAAAACTTTTTTCCAAATTACAGAAAGGAACAGGAGAAGATTAATATGCAGCAGAAGCTGAAACTAATTACAACATAACTCTATAAGGCTTTTAAAATCTTACTTAATTTTCTCTCTTGGCACAAAATAATGTGCTCAATTTACTGAGTAATATAAGATACTCCAATTTCAGCATTTCAATCTCAAAGTGGATAAATTAGCCATTTAGAGATATTGCAGATGACAATATCAAGCAGCTCAGCCAGTAAATACTGCAGGCGTGTGTGGAGACAGTGTTCTCACAAGAGAATGGATAATTGGTACATAAACTCTGAAGATCCTGAAAGATACAGCAAGGCCATGAGAGGCCTGAGGAAGCCTAAGCAAGCAAGATAAGAAGAAGCTGGAATTCACTGAGGTAATGAGAACTGTGGACTGTTGGCAAGCTTTCGAGGTCAAGTTCCCACACCTGTGCTTAACCAATTATATGCTCGTTGCAAAGGGTCTTCAAGACATGTATCCAATCATAGTATGTCATATCACTGTAAGTGCATGTAAGAAACAGCATTTAAGGGGTTAAGGCTTTGTAATAAAAGGCTTTTTGTCTGATCGTATTAATCTCTGACTGAGTCCGTATATTTTCTGTGGTAGGCGTGTTATGTGGCCTGCAAAACTGAACTTATAAACATTCTTTCTCACACACATCTGATATTAACAACACAGTTTTCATTGAGAAGAAAAACATACCAACTTTTAGCTTTTTCACCATTTCAGATCTGTTGTTTTGGTTTTTCTTACCTTTCATGTCTTTTTTTTCCCTTTCTGTCTTACAGAAACAAGTTGACCAGCTTTTCCCTCACATTTGTTGTTCAGGCATTTGTCTTGCTGTAAATGCTGCAGCAGTCACAGCGATGCTGTGACTGGACAGCCCTTGAGCAACTATTTTAGTTGCTACTTTCCCTCCTCTATTTCTCTTACAATCAGGAAAGGTCACCCTACAACCAAGGATGTGCCTTAACTTCCAGGCAATTATGTACATGGGTAGTTTTAGCCATAACATATTCCTCATGAGAAATTAGAGGAATGGAAGTGTGTCAGGTCCTTGGACTTCCTGTGCAACGATGATGACAGAAATGCATAAGCGTACTGCATAAGGAGAAAGCAGCATCCTAATATTCTAAGTTCTGCAATCCCATAGTTCCTTTGTCTTTCTGTCCAGGATTTCGATTGCTTTGTCATCAAAGTCGACTCATTGCTCATATTGAAATACATGGGGCTAGGTTCTAAGCAGTCATTGCTGCACATGGCAGTTCATTAAGTCATTTGCCCAAATGGCATTCACAAGCTGGAATGCAGTCATCCAAATACATGCTTTCTGACTCAGAATTAGGGTGCAAGAGCAGTCCTTTCCATATTTGCAGGTCAAAGGAGATGACTTGCAGGTCAAAGGAGGTAATCCTGCCCCTCTGCTCTGCTCTCCTGAGACCTCACTTGGAGTATTGTGTACAGTTCTGGTGTCTTCAACATAAAAAGGACATGGAACTGTTGGAACAAGTCCAGAGGAGGGCCACAAGGATGAATAGGAGGCTTGAGCACCTCCTGTATGAAGACAGGCTGAGAAAGTTGGGGCTGTTCAGCCTGGAGAAGAGAAGGCTGCATGGAGACCTATTTTTGCAAAATGGACTTTGCTCATTAATATTTACCAATAACTGAATATTAATTTAAGTTCACCTAAGTCATTGGTATGTATGACTATTTGTATGACAATATGTGATGCTTCCCCTTGGAAGGTGGCTATTTTCACCATGGGCAGGTACACATTCACTGGGAGAGATAGTTGCCTGGTTAGGGTCCCCTGGGCTACACTGACATTTTGATGATCAGGGTGTCGGATAACTTAGAGGACACTGATCAAAATGCTAAAATTAAGCAAACTAGTTAAAGTGTGTGATAATTCTGAGTATACAAGCAGTCAATAAAAGGTTAATGCAAAAGTCAAAGGATAAATTTATTTCAGTATTGCATTGTTTTACTAACTAAATGAATAACATTATGCTTTGTTTTTAATCAATATATTTTACAGTAATGTGTGAGCCATTGATTTGGAAAACAGTTGCTTTCTAACAGTTAAGTTTTTCAACTATTAAGTATCAAATATCAACATACTTAAAACACTCTTTTTTCAGAGCAGATACTTTTTGTTCCATTGTCAGGAATGCATATAAGCCAGGAGGTGACCATGGGTTCTGCTGATGAATGTGATTAATGCAAACAAGAATTATTAGCTCGGAACCTAAATAAGGTACTCTGAATTAGGGTCCCTGGATGCTATTGAACTGTTTGGCTGCTCTACAGAGGTGTAGTCAAATCAGATCAATAGAGGTCAATTTGTGGCTCAAACTGCACAGGAGTGTTAAGAGTGAGGAGATGATGCGAATGGTCCTGTTTCCTAGATTGTACTATTTTAGCTGCCTGTGCCTGGCAGTTCAAAGACCAATGGAGAACACAGGGAAATTCATAAGGTAAGTTTAGAAACACAAGTCTGGCCATCTTCCCCATGTACTGGTATGGTCAGAAAGGGAGGAAGGGATATTTCCTCTGCATGTGCAAAAGTACACACCCACCCATACATGCTTACTCCATCATTCCTGAAATTATGTTTTACATGGGAGTTATTTCCTCCCTCCATTCATGCTAGGATAAAGGTGCTACTGAGCTATTATTCAGAACTTCAGAGTATCTTTTAAAACAATGGCCCAGGTAAGAACAGTCTTCAGCTCACCCTAAGACAAATGCATTCATTAAACCCATACTGGCACTGGTTAAAATGATACAACACTGCTAACATGGACATCGCTCTGAGTAACAGTAAGTGGCTTCTCTAGACAGCATCTCCCATTCTTAAGATTCACAATGACTCTGCAAATGTAGGTCTGATCAAATATGGTTAATTTTTTACTGTTCCAACACAGAGCTCTGTTGTATGAACACAGATCCTAATAGCACAGGTACCTGCTACATAAAACTTAGTTTGCAGGTTAGGATTTTTTCATCCTTGTCCTTCAAAGCTTTCCTCTGACTGGAAATTATTATGCAAACTATGTTTAGTTACTCTAATCCCAGGGTTAGGATTATCCTATGCCATTTCAAGATGATATTTTTAGTTGCCAGAGCATATACAAGAGAACACAGTGCATTCTCAGCTATCTATCTGAACTGTCATGCAAAGCGCAAAGAAAATATGAGATGCCGAATGCATCACAATTAAAACCTGATGCCACCTAAATCAAAGCCGAAAATTCCAGTGATTTGCCCTGCAGAGAAGGACTTGAGGGTGTTGGTTGATGAGAAACTGAACATGAGCAGGCAGTGTGCGCTTGCAGCCCAGAAAACAAACCGTATCTTGGTCTGCATCAAAAGGAGCGTGACCAGCAGGTCAAAGGAGGTGATCCTGCCCCTCTACTCTGCTCTTGTGAGACCCCACTTGGAGTACTCCGTACAGTTCTGGTGTCCTCAACATAGGACATGGAACTGTTGGAACAAGTCCAGAGGAGGGCCACAAGGATGATCAGGGGGCTGGAGCACCTCCTGTATGAAGACAGGCTGAGAAAGTTGGGGCTGTTCAGCCTGGAGAAGAGAAGGCTGCATGGAGACCTCATAGCAGCCTTCCAGTATCTGTAGGGGGCCTATAAGGATGCTGGGGAGGGACTCTTCCTTAGGGCCTGTAATGATAGGGCCAGGCATAATGGGTTCAAACTTAAAAAGGGTAATTTCAGATTAGACATAAAGAAAAAGTTCTTTACTGTGAAGGTGGTGAGGCACTGGAATGGGTTGCCCAAAGAAGTGATAAATGCTCCACATCCCTGGCAGTATTCAAGGCCAGGTTGTACGGAGTCTTGGGTGACATGGTTTAGTGCGAAGTGTCCCTGCCCATGGCAGGGGGGTTGTAACCTGATGATCTTAAGGTTCTTTCCAACCCTAACTATTCTATGATTTGATGATTCTATTTCAACAAGGCCAAAATTTCAAATGCTTTTCCAGAAAGCATTCATAATAGACATAAGCTAGTAACAATAACAATAAAAAACATCCAAAAGAAACTATGGAATGAATGAAGCAAGATGAATATAGTTCCTCAAAGTGAAATTTAGCAAGGGTACTGAACTTAAATGCTTTATCCATTTACAACATTAGCTAAATTATTAGCAATTAAATTAGCCAGCTAATACAATGTGGAGTAACAAGATATGATGTTCTGTAACTTCAATTTGCCACAGAAAAAAAAAAATCAAACTGAATTGCTCAGTAAAGCACAGAAAAGCTAAAGTAAAATCTCAAATAGATGCTGCAAATACACATTCTTCCATTTTGGACATGGATAGGATATCAGGATTAAGTCCCTAAAAAGGAGTGAAAAAGTCACCCCTGTTATTTGAAAAACTGAACTTTCACTTCTCTTCATTAAAATTTAAAAGGTAGAAAGGATAAATGTAATTCACAATAATATGGAATATGGGTGAGAGACCTTTAAAGTAGCTGTTTTCCATCTGTGTGCCCATTCCAGCATTATCTATTTCAGAAATTGCAATATGCCTAATGTTAAGTTTTCTTCTACTCTGGGCACCTGCTTGGTCACAGTAGCTGGAAACAAGTGAAAATTTCCAATCACTGATTAAGGTTTAAGGTCATCAGGTATACTACTGAGAACAGTGTTGTGCCTACATCTATTTTACAGCACGTGGGTTTGGCTGTAACAGTTGTTTTTCTTCTTGTAGTAGCCAGTGAAATGCTGTGTTTTTTTTATGCCTCCAGAGTCAGCCATTCCTAGGAAATGAGGGGCTGCTAAAATATCCTGCGTCATCACTGGTAACACAGTAGAACAGCCTGGAAAGAGACAGTGTTATCTTTGTGCGCACTTCTACAAAGTGAATCTATAGTAGAGTCCATCTTTTAACAGTGGCCTGCAGAGTACATTTTGCTCTTCCATGGAGAGGTAGAAGAGAGATTAATAAACCTGATGCTGAAGACGTTTAAGTGACAGTTCCCTGATCTTGAAAATGCCAGAGTTGCTATTATTACTCTAATTGCAAATCAGATAAATATGAGAAAAACTTCAATTGTCAATATCCTCCAAATGTTGAAATAACAGCAAACAAACTGGTGGACTCCAACTGCAGAGTTTTTAAGTGGTGCACCAGCATGTTTCACATGTATTTGTAGAAATACATGAAAAACTCACAGAAGTTTTTGAAAGAGTATTTTGTTTTGCTTTATCTGTAGAGAAAAGAAAATAAATTTTCAGTGGCTTTTTTGGCTACAAAATTAAAATCTGTAAAAATATACTTCAGTCTTTCTAAACTATTTAGCTGACACACTGTGGAAAAGGATAAAGATTTGCTGCACAGTATCTTCAGCTACAGAGTGGGGATTGTAAAACAAAGCCCCAAAACTTCAGAGACATTCCAGCTCTGGGTAATAAGAGTGAAAGAATAAAGGACACAAGAAGTTCCTTTCTCTTATATTAACCTTTATTGTGTAATTATAAAAATAAGAGGAAAAGGAAAAGAAAACAATAAACACAAGTGATGCACAATACAATTGCTCACCACCTGCCAACTGATACTCAGCCCGGCCCGAGCAGCCATCTGGGTCTTCCAGGTAACTCCCCCCAGTTTATACACTGGGCATGACGTGCTGTGGCATGGAATGCCCCTCTGCCTAGTTTAGGTCAGGTATCCTGTCTCTGCTTCCTCCCAACTTCCCGCGCCCTTCCTCACTGGCAGCGAATGGGACTGAAAAGTCCTTGATAAAAGTAAACATTACTTAGCAACTATTAAAAACATTGGTGTGTTTGCAGCACTTCTCAGACTAAAGTCAAAGACACAGCACTGCACCAGCTACTAAGGAGGACAATAACTGCTACAGCTGACCCCAGGACAATATTATACAGGGATGTTAAATATCCTTTTCTATTCTAACTTGCTGTTGTGGTTTAAGCCAAGCCATCAACCCAGAACCATGCAGCCACTTGCTCACTCCCCCCCCCTCCTCCCCCCGCTCCTGGAATGATGGGCAGGAGAATGGAAAGAATGCAACTCCCACGGGTTGACAGAAGAGCAGTCCAGTAACAAAGGCATAACACAAAACCACTACTGCTACCACCAGTAATAATAATGATAAAGGAAATAACAAGGGAAGAGAACACAACTGCTCACCACCCTCTGGCCAATACCCAGCCTGACTCAAGCAGTGATCTAGCCCTTCTGGGTAACTGCTCCCAGTTTATATACTGGGCAAAACTGGCCCCGCCCCCCCCCATCCTGACCGAGCACCGACCGATACCTAGTCCTACCCCGCAGTGCACTAGCCCTTCCGGGTAACTCTCAATTACATCCTGGCCATGACGTGATGTGGTATGGAATGCCTCTTTGGCTAGTTTGGGTCAGGTGTCCTGTCTGTGATTCCTCCCGATTTCCCCTCCTCCCTGGCAGAGCATGAGACTCAGAAAGTCCTTGGCCAGAGTAAGCATACCAAGCAACAACTAAAAACATCGGTGTTACCAGCCTTGTTCCCAGGCTGAAAGTAAAAAAAGCACTGCAACATCTACTAAGAAGGAAAAAAAATGAATGCTACTGTTCAAATGTTTGGACTGACCAAGGACTTTGTGAGCCTCATGCTCTGCCAGGGAGGAGGGGAAGCTGGGAGGAAGCAGAGACAGGACACCTGATCAAAACTTCAGTATGTAGCCATGTGCAGACCTGGCTCCTCCGTGACTGAGTTAAAAATTTTTTCACTCTAGGGCGTAGTGGGTTGGAAAGGCTCGCAGCTCCTTTAAATCTCCCGCTAGCGCATGATCTCTATTTTCTACTGCATGCTTCAAAATGGCGCTGCAATCGATCCGGCGCCGAGGCACCGCCCTCTTTCTTTCAGATTCCTCGACATTTATCATGCGTATACCTTCTAATATACTTTCTCTGTCCTTTTCAAAGTCCCTACTTTCGGAACTGGGGTGGTGGTGGAGCAGGGGGTTACACCTCCTCCGCGGCACCTTCTGATGGAGGGGGAGAAAAGGAAGGGGGGGTAGGGGGGTGGGAAACCCTGTGCTCCCGCGAGTTGGGGGAAATGAGTTGTAATCTTCCCCTGGTTTCAACCGACCGGGGACGTCTGTTCCTGGTTACTCCGTTGCTACCGCGGCAGTTTTCTTTCTGCCTTGTATCTTTTTATACAGTTTATTACTTCTCTCCGTGGTTTACTGAGTTTCTTTGCCGTTTTATCATCACTTAGCATTGAGTCAAATAGTTCATCACCAAACTTTCGCCACTCACTCTCCTCAAATATTGTATTAGGATCTGCAAAAAATCCCTTAGCCTTCCCTACAGCCAGTAGACCTGCTAGCTGCTTTAGAGTCTCAGGCTCAATTCCCCGCTTTTATAAAAAGCACTGTAATAAGTTCAGGGCTCAATTCCCCTCTTTTATAAAAAGCACTGTAATAAGTCCAGGGCTACCTCTCGGTCCATTTTCATGGCCCGCCTTTTCCGGATCGTCTTCTTATGGGTCGTCCTGTAACCTCGGTCTCCGGATCGGCCTCCCGACGCAGCAGTGTCTGGTTCGCCCCAGCGGCGGACTCCTTTCGGCTAGTCCAAGCACCTGGGTCCGTCACGCCACCGCAGCAGCATTGCCCGCGCTTCCTGGCCGCTGCCGCAGGCGCCGCTCACTCACCGTTCCGGGTCCCCGTTAACCAGGGCCCTGTATCCGGGTCCCCGCTAACCGGGGCCCTGTATCCGGGTCCCCGTATCCGGGTCCCCGTTAAACCGGGGCCCTGTATCCGGGTACCCGCTAGTCGGGGCGCTGTATCCGGGTCCCCGCTAACCGGGGCCCTGTATCCGGGTCTCCGTTAAACCGGGGCCCTGTATCCAAGTCCCCGTTAACTGGGGCCCTGTATCCGTGTCCCCGTTAACCGGGGCCCTGTATCCGGGTCCCCGCTAATCGGGGCCCTGTATTCCAGGTCCCCGCTAGTCGGGGCCCTGTATCCGGGTCCCCGCTAGTCGGGGCCCTGTATCTAGGTCCCCGTTAACCGGGGCCCTGTATCCGGGTCCCCACTAGTCAGGGCTCTGTAATCCGGGTCCCCAGGGACCGGGGCCCTGTATCCGGGTCCCCAGTGACCGGGGCCCTGTATCCGGGTCACCACTAACCGGGGCCCTGTATCCGGGTCCCCGCTAATCGGGGCCCTGTATCCGGGTCCCCAGCGACCAGGTCCCTGTACTCTGCGTCCCTGTTCGGGCTCCATTTGTAAGCGGCGAGGAGAAGCAGACAGGCCAACCCAATATGGGTGATAAACAAACTTCTAGTTTATTTGTGACGCAGTTCACACATATATAGGAGTGGTATTCAGCCACTCCTCCTTGGCACAACAGTATTGGTTAGCCCCACACAGCTTCCTCCACATTCTCCTCCCATGTCCGGTTTCCAGTTACCTGTGGGGGCCACCCCCTGCCTTGCTCGCACAGTCCTCCAGGGCTCTATGGTCCTGCTCTTAGAGTCATTCTGCAACATAAACCAAGAGATAGGAACACGTCACCAGGAAGAAAGTTTTCTTGGAAATAATCTGCAACCACATGGCAGGCAGTTTTAAGCACTCTCTTTAGAATACAAATATACTAAACACATGCTTTCACTTTGTGAGAAAGAAACAAATTCTGAATAATGGTGAGAGAGCCCACACAAACTTTTATGGACTTTCTGTGTAACCCCTGAAACTGTCCCCAAATTTGAATACAACCTGGAGCATCTCATCAAACTTAATGTTGCTGCAGTCTTCTGAGTTTAAAGACTAAACCATAGTTCCATACTAAAAACTAATGAGAAGATGTTAGTTATATTTAATTGTTTGGCTTTCTGTTCTTTAAAACTATCTTCACTTTAAAATGTTCAGCTGAATACACCTCTAGAAGTAACCAAGCTGTGAGTTCAGATGAGAACCAATATTAGGAGAGACCTGAAAATGCCATTTATCCTACTTAAGGAGTTTATAAATATTTTATCCATAATTTTTAAAGATGTCACGTGAAAGGAAAAGCAGTTTTACAAATTACTATCATATTGTTTTATTTGAAGATGTATCTATACAATTAATTTAAAGTCTTAACTATATACAAATAAGTGCACTTAATTCAGCATTGACCTAAAACAGTGGAGAATTCAGACAGCTTTTCATTTTGATAATTTTAAAATTTTATTTCTGCAAATTATTAATTATAATGCAAGTCTTCAAATATGCCTATATTTCATCTGTCAGGAGTAATTCCCTTTATTTTCATTATTACTATGGATATAGAAAATCCTTTCCTTTGACTAAGGAGAGAATAAATGAAATCATAAAAAATGAAAAGTTGAAATGAAGTAACAGCTTTCTTTAATTCTCTATGCCTTTTTAATAACTTGTTCTATTTTCCAGACAGCTTACTTGCATTTTTTTCTATAGCACTTAATTTGATTTCAGTAAAAAAAAATAGCAGGGGGGTTGCCAGCAGGGCTTAAAAGACGAGAAGCAGCTGCTCAAACTCTGACTACAAAAGACAACACAGCTACTCCAACTCCAAGCACAGAAACTACACCAACCCCAGGGACAAGTACAGCAGCTACTCAAACCCCAACAGCAACAGAAAGCGCAGCTGCTGGTGCTACTCAACACCCAAGCACAGTGGCTGCACCAACCCCAACAAAAGATACTGGAGTCACTCCAACCACAGTGATAATCACTGCAGCTAAACCAGAGGACCAATTCCTGCCAATATCAGTTGCCCTTGTGCCCAAGGGGAAAAGCAAAAGAGAGGCACAAAAAGCAACCCACAGAACAAAGAAAGATGAAGAACCAATGCATTTACTATACAGGATAGCATTTGAACAGGTTTAACCCGAGGGATCACGGAGAAGACATGAGAAAGTGGGGTGGAAAACCTACCTCTTGTAACAGACTGCCCCAGGGGTGGAAACACAGCCCTACCATCTGCCATGGACTGATCCAGACAGAACTGGAACAGGGGCAAGCTCCAGGACACCTGCAATAAATTCATGACATTATTGTGTGGGGTGACACAGCGAAATAAGTCTTTGAGAAAGGGAGGAAAATAATCCAAATACTGCTGAAAGCCAGTTTTGCCAAAAAACGCAGTAAGGAAAAGGGACCTGCACAGGAGATTCAATTTTTGGAAATAAAATATCAAGATGGACGTTGCCATATACTCACAGATGCGATCAACAAGATAACAGCAATGTCTCCACCAACTAATAAGAAACACAAGCTTTCTTGGGTGTTGTGGGGTTCTGGATAATGCACATCCCAAATTACAGTTTGATTGGAAGCATTCTCTGTCATGTGACCTGGAAGAAGAATGATTTTAAATGGGGCCCTGAGCAAGAACAAGCCTTTGAGCAAATTAAACACGAGATAGTTCATGCAGTGGCTCTTGGACCAGTCCAGTCCAGGCTAAACGTAAAAAATGTACACCATACCACAGCTGGGGAAAATGGTCCTACCTGGAGACTCTGGCAGAATATTCCAGAGGATATTTGAGGCTGACCCCTCGGCTTCTGGAGTCGAGAGGATCTGAAGCCAGCTATACCCCAAATGAAAAAGAGATACTGGCAGCCTACGAAGGGGTTCGAGCTGCTACGAAAGTTTTGACTATGAATCACAGCTCCTCCTGGCATCCCGGTTGCCCATGCTGGGCTGGATGTTCAAAGGCAGGGTCTCCTCTATACATCACACAAAATGATGCTTCATGGAGTATGTGGGCTGCACTTATTGCACAGTGAGCTCGAACAGGAAATCCCAGTCATCCAGGAATTCCAGAAGACATCATGGACTGGCCAGAGGGCAAAGATTTTGGAATGTCGCCAGAGGAGGAGGTAATGGGAGCTGAAGAGGCCCCACCATATAATAAACTGTCAGAAAGTGAAAAACAGTATGCCTTGCTTACTGATGGGTCCTGCGATTTTGTGGGAAAGCATTCTATATGGAAGGCAGCTGTATGGAGTCCCCAGTGAAAAGTTGCAGAAACTGCTGAAGGAGAGGGTGAATTGAACCAGTTTGCTGAGGGGAAAGCCATCCAGCTGACCCTGGACATTGCTGAATGAGAAAAGTGGCCAGTACTTCATCTCTATACTAACTCATGGATGGTGGCAAATGACCTGTGGGGTGGTAGCAACAATGGAAGCAGAGCAGCTGGCAACGCAGAGGTAAACCCATCTGAGCTGCTGCACTGTGGCAAGATATCACTGCCCGGGTCCAGAACCTGGTGGTGCAGGTGAACCACGTAGATGCTCATGCACCCAAGAGTCGGGCCACTGAGGAACACCAGAACAACCAACAAGTGGATCAAGCTGCTAAGACTGATGTGACTCAGGTGGACTTAGATTGGCAACATAAAGGTGAATTATTTTTTGGCTCGGTGGGCCCAAGACACTTCAGGCCATCAGGGCAGAGATGCAACATATAGATGGGATCGTGATAGAGGGGTGGACTTAACAATGGACACTACTGCCCAGGTTATTCATGAGTGTGAAACATGTGCTGCAATCAAGCAAGCCAAATGGTTAAAGTCTCCTTGGTATGGAGGACGATGGCTGAAGCATAAACATGGGGAGGCCTGGCCAAGTGACTAAATCACACACCCACCAACCTGCCAAGGCAAGCGCCATGTGCTTACCATGGTGGAAACAGCCACCAGATGGCTGGAAACATACGCTCTGCCCGACGCCACTGACCGGTACACTATCCTGGCCCTTGAGAAACAGAATTTGTGGTGACACAGCACCCCAGAGAGAATTGATTCAGAGAGTGGGTCTCATTTCTGGAATAAACTTACAGACACTTGGGCCAAAGACCATGGCATTGAGTCGGTATATCACATCCCCTACCACGCACCACCCTCTGAGAAAATCGAACTGTACAATGGGCTGTTAGAAACTGCACTGAGAGCAATGGGTGGTGGGACTTCCAAACATTGGGATTCACATTTACCAAAGGCCACCTGGTTGGTCAACAACAGAGGATCTGCCAGCAGGGCTGGGGAAGATAGTCTGGGTTATTCCTGCTTCAGGTAAAGGCAAACCCCCTTGTGGGATTGCTTTTGCTCAGGGACCTGGATTATACTTGGTGGGCAATGTGGGAAGATGGGGAAGTCTGACGTGTACCTTGATACGGAGAAAACACCAGGAACAAACTTGCCAACAAAGTTTTCAAGCTGACAAGCAGGTATTCTTTATTGTGGCGCCGGGAGACATGGGGGACAGCTCCCCCTAATGTGTGTCTCCCCATTGCCACACAAGCCGTCCTTTTATAGCCAGTGGGCATACATACAATATTCATGAGGCTACGTATGGATTACATAATTTTCCAGAAAGTTCCCCGCATGCGTACAGTATTGTGGGGGTGGTCTCTGAGGGTCGTTTACTTCTTCCAACAATCTTCATCACTTCTGGCAGCCTTTGAAGCACGTGCAGTAGATGCTCATACCAGTTTAATTGGTTCGTTAGCACCAGAGATATAATAATCCTCCTATCCTCCTACTTATCAGTTAGTTTAACTGTAGCCCATCCTGGACACCTGATGTTCCCAGATACTCCTTTTCCCTGTGTCCTGTTCTTCTAGACTGTTTTTCTTAAACTATGTCACAACTATAACTATTTATCTTGTGAGAATTCTCAGTATGTTCTCTAGCTGTACTCTATTTTTTTTCTTTATGTATCATGCACCTCAGTAATTTTCCATTGCTACTGTTACAAAGCCATCAAACTTAACATTACTTAAATCTAATTCTTAAGGTCTCTATATTCCATTTTGTGATTTTGTGCCCCCCCTTTGTCTCAAATTCCCCCCTTTTTCTGTCCTTTTGCAAATTCTTTTACAACATTTGATATATTGCCATTACAATCAAAATTCTTTCTGAAATAATTTCCTATTTTTACTTGGTGCTTAATTTCATTCCTTTTCCAATCATAGACCATTTACAATACCAGAGGGAATACTGTATCATACCACAAGTCATCAATATTAAAATAATTAACATCAATATTCCTGCAACCAGTTGCCTCAACCAGGAGAGATTGGGTAACCATGAAGTTAACTTTTTCCATACTTCTTCAAAACACCAGGAGGTGTCATCCATGACCATTTCATGAAATAACTTAGTTTGTTTCCAAATTTCCTCCAGATCTGTTTTGATTCTGCCACTTTGGTCTATATGGGACAACAGCTTTCACTGATTATGGAACAAACCCCACCTTGTGATGCCAATAACATGTCTAGAGCCATTCGAAAGTGTAATACCACTTTAGACAGGCTGGTTATCTCTTGTTGTTCTGCCTGAATTATATCAATGTTTTTACTTTCCATTTCCTCTATGGTTGCTGAGATATTTACAATTGCCTTTTCTAATTCACTTACTCCCAAAGATGGAATTAGCCCTCTTACAAAACTATTAAATGCGCTGTGCCATTCAATAATAGGGTTAAACCCTCACTTAATCCGTTTAACAGAACTTCTGATCCAGGTCTCAGAAGGATACTTGTCGATAATGGTAAAATTGGGTATTACAGCACCTAAGGTGCATGCCCCCTTCTAGTTGGGGTTACAGACTTATAAGCATTTTCTCCACATAACCAATACCATCCTTTCCCTTTAGGAACGGGCCATCACTGAACTATGATACCATCTATATTAATAGTATGATTGCAATTTGAATGGTGACCTACATCTGTGGCATTTAAGCAAGATTTCCTACCCTGGTTCTTGGTGTAATACATCTTTGTGCACAGGTGTAATATTTATTATCTGGATTAGGATTAACTATTCCAAATTTTAACTTTTCCTTCGAATACAGATTGCTAGTGTTCACCCAAAAATTTGTCCATGAGACAGTGTTAAGAATTGAAACTCCAATTAAAGGGAGATCCAGGATTTCTCCTGATTTAGGCAACTGTGCACACACCAAATAGTCAGTACGATTAAAAACATTAGCAACATTCTGCACTAATTTCAGGTATAAATTCTGGTCCCAAGTTTGTGCACCAGTTATCATATGAGTCCAAATTATGACTGATGCAATTTCATACGTAAAGGTCCTGAATGTTTGATCCGCCATGTCTTCTCAGGGTCTGGTGCTTTCTTAATTCTTGAATAATGTATCCAAGCAGGTTGTTCCTTTATCTTCACTGCTGTAAAGGTGGTCAGTAATATCTGGTATGGTCCGCTCCACTTCTGTAGAGGATCTCCTGAAAAATTCTTAACATAAACCCAGTCTCCAGATCTGAAAGGGTGAATCGGATAATCCAAACCTCTTGCTCTTTTCCTTACTATTCTCTTATTTATCTCCTCCAATTGTTTTCCCAGCTTGATCAGAAACTGTCGGAGATAGCCTTCTCCCACTGCCTGAAGACTTTCTCCTTTAAACTGGGACTGATATGGTCTTCCATACAAAATCTCAAATGGACTGACCTCTTCTTTCGACCCGGGTTTAGTTCGAATTCTCAATAGAGTCAGTGGTCAGGCCTGGTACCAATAGAAATTCGTTTCCTGACATATTTTACTAATCTGTTGTTTAAGCAGACAGTTCATCTTTCGTACTTGCCCACTGGCCTCAGGCCTATATGGAACATGTAGTTTCCAATCAATTTCTAATTTTTTGCTAATTTCTTGTGATGATTTTGAACTCAAGTGTGAACCCCAGTCAGAAGAAATTGCTGCTGGTACTCCAAAACGAGGTATTATTTCATTTAATAATGTTTTAATCACCTGTCTTGAATTATTTATCCTACAAGGGAATGCTTCCTGCCAGCCTGAAAAAGTATCCATTAACACCAACAAATATTGATAACCCCCTTTTCTTCGTAATTCAGAAAAATCTGTTTGCGACTGCTGTCCCGGATGAGTTCCTCTCCCAGTTGTCCCAATTTGGTTTCTATTTTCAGTTTTAGGATTATTCTTAAGACATAACTGACATTGTTTTGTCACTAATTGAACGGTGGTGTATAGATTCCTTCCTACAATTTCTTTGTCTAAATATTTATACAAAGAGTTGCTACACCAATGAGTTTTATTATGTTCTTCCTGAACTAACTCCCAGAGTTGGTTATAGGGGATTGCAATTTGCCCATCAGGTACTTGAGCCCAACCCTCTTTATTTTCCTGTCCCTTTAGATCCTCAATCAATTTTCTATCCTCTTTTGAATACCTAGGTTTAGAATTTTCAATTGTTAGTTTGCCGTCAGGGATTAAGGACATGATTTTAGATTGTTCAGCTGCTCGATTGGCTTCAAAATCAGCCAAATTATTTCCAATTTCCTGATCAGAGTCACCTTGTTGATGTCCTTTACAGTACATAATAGCTACTTCTTCAGGTAGCTCAACAGCTTCCAGTAATTGTAGAATTTCTGTAGCATGTTTAATCTGTTTCCCTTGTGTGTTCAAAAGTCCTCAGTCTTTCCAGATAGCACCATGTGCATGTACCACACCAAATGCATATTTAGAATCAGTCCAAATATTTATCCTTCTATCCTTAGCCAATTCCAGGCTTCTCATTAATTCTATTATTTCTTCCTTCTGGGCAGAGGTGTGGGCAGGTAAAGGTTTAGCTTCTATTACCTGTGAAGTGATGGTAATGGCATATCCTGCCTTTTGTTTACCATTTTTCATGAAGCTACTACCATCAGTAAACCAAGAATCAGCATCTTCCAGAGGTTTTTGTTTCAAATCTGGTCGGCTCGAATATACAGTCTCTATGGTGGTCAAGCAGTCGTGTGTTAGTGGTTCTGTCAACTGTTCCTGAAAAAAGGATGCTGGATTCATAACATTAGTGATCATAATTTCTATATCATCCTGTTCTACAATGGTGGCCTGGTATTTTAAAAAACGTGAAGGAGATAACCAGTGGGCTCCTTTCTGTTCCTGGACTGCTGATACCACATTGGACACTTGCAGAGTAATCTTTTGTCCCAAGGTGAATTTGCGAGCCTCTTCAATATTCATGATGACTGCCGCCACAGCCCTTAGGCATCTGGGCCATCCTTTGCTCACTTCATCCAGCTGTTTTGAAAAATACGCCACTGCCCTTCTGTATGGTCCTAGTTTCTGAGCAGGGACCCCCAGGGCTATTCCTTGTTTTTCATAGGAATATAGCCAAAACGGTTTAGTCTCATCCAGAAGCCACAGAGCTGCAGCTCTCATTAACTCTAAATTTCTAAAAGCCTCCACTGCTTTATCAGTCCAGTTCAAAGAGGAAGGGTTTCCCTTCAACAGTTCACATAGTGGTCTTACCAGAACACCATAATCATGGATCCAAAGTCTGCACCATCCTGTCATTCCCAGGATTGTCCGGAGCTCCTTGACAGTCGATGGTTGTGGAGTCTGGCAAATGGCTTCTTTTCTGGCAGTTCCAAGTTCTCTCTTTCCTCCTGTTACTTCATACCCTAGGTAGAAAACTTGGGTTTCGATTAGTTGGGCCTTTTGTCTGGATACCCAATAACCATTCAGTCCCAGAAATTCAATAACCCTATGTCCCTACCATTCACTGGACACATTCTTCCTTTGTTTCTGTAGCATTTAACAGGTCATCCACATATTGTAACAGAGTCCCCGTCTGAGCAGGTGGCTTTCATAATTCTAATTCTTGTGCTAACTGATTTCCAAAAATCACTGAACTGTTTTTAAACCCCTGTGGTTATACTGTACAAGTTGAGTTTTTCTTCCTGCGTCAGGATTTTCTCATTTGAAAACAAATAATTTTGGCTTTCTTTGGCCAATGGTAAGCAAAAGAAAGTGTCCTTTAAATCCAGGACGGCAAACCATTTCTGATTATTATTCAATTTAGTCAATAAGTCATACGAATTAGCGACTACTGGACAAATAGCCTCTGCAATTTTGTTGATTACCCTGAGATCGTAAACCAATCTGCAACTTTTCCCATCATATTTCTTTACTGTTCAGACACGAGTATTATATTCCAATTCACATTCAATTAATAATCTACATTTTTAAAATTATCAATTTTTTTTTTCATTCCCTTTGATCTTCTGATATTAAGGGATACTGTTTTATTCTAATTGGGCAGGGCCCCCTTTTTTATTTCCACTTTAACAGGCAAAGCATTTTTTTGCCTTACCTGGAACTTCAGATGCCCATACTCCCACATGTACCTACTTAAGGATTTCTTCTATTTCAGGGAGGTCTTTCTTTTTGCTTTTCGGTTGAATTAAAGATAAACTCAAAACTGCAATTAATTGACTGTTTTTAACTCTAAATTGCATTTTGCCTTCTTTAAATGCTGCTTCTCGCCCCAATGAAGATTTTAGAGAATTTGGCATGCATAGAAATTTATGCATTCCTATTTGTTTTCCCAATTTGTACTTTAAAGGTTTCAGATAGAATGCCTTTTTTTTTTTTTCCCTGCTTTTTCTTGGGGGCCAGTAGCTACCACATCTGTAACAAATTCTTTCCTCTCAGATTTAACACCAAATAAGTTGCTCCTGTATCCACTAAAATTCCTCTTTATTTCCTCTAGTCCCTAGTTTTAATTTAATCAGTGGATCTGCTAGGGTAGATTCCCCAGGTCCCTGTCAGTCTAGTTCCAATTCAGGCACCGGAGCCACCCCATGGCACTACCCCCCCCCCCCGTCCCCCATCCCCTCAGGGCAGTCTCACTTCCAACGTCCAAACTCCCCATAGCCAGCACACCGATCGGGTTCCACAGAAGAGCCCACTCCCCCACCTCTGCCCATCATCCCTCCTCCCCTGCTCAAGGACAGGAGCTTCCCAAGCTCCCCCCCTTTCCCCCTTGGTTTTCCCTTTTTTTTTATTCACAGCTGTTCACCCTGCTCTGCAGGGGCTGCAGATGCTTGCCTCTGCAACTGCACTTCTGGTTTAACCCCTTCTTAACTCTGAACGTGAATGTGCCACTTGTTGCCAGTGACACCAATCTCTTCCTCCTTATCAATATCAAATAGGACGGATACAGAGGCTGCTTCTCTCAGAGGTACCTGTGATACATAATTTTCAACCTATCTTCCTGATTAAAGTTTTTTTAACTTTAAACATCTTTCCCCAGTATCACAGACTGAACATCTGCAGCTTAACTTTCAGTTTTTCCCTGTCATTTTCCAAAGCCAAAATTAAGGAATCTGGTGGAGCTATATTAATTTTGCATTCAGTCTGTCACTCCGTGTGATTTCTTAAAGTGAAAAACATATCTGCATACATTACTTCATCCCATTTTCCTTTCCACCTCAAAACAACATTAATTGTAACAATGTATTATAGTTCAGAGTGCCATTTTTAGGCCATTTTTCCTGATCTTCCAAAGTATACAAAGCCACCATCGGTTACAATATTTTACCAATGTTTTCTTATTTACCGAGCTCCCAGGAGACTCTCCAAGTTCTTTCCAGTGTGCCAAAATGCACCCAAAAGACTCTTTTTCAAGATGTCTTCACTCTGCTGATTTTCCATTATCAATCTCACATTCACACACACACATACACAAACGGGATCCCACAGACACACTCCACACAGTTACAACACTTGAGACAAAGACAGAGACTAAAATTCAACCAACCAAACAACAGTTAATAACACAGTTATAACATCCTGTCACCAATACCAAAATCATTACTGTAAAAAGCCACAAAATAAGACAAATACCAGTAGAATCAAAAGGAATACTTCCTAACCCCTATGGCTCAGACCATATTGTAACATTAATAGGGGGGTTTCCTGGAACCCTTTAGAGTTGACCAGCCTGCCAGTGTCCCAAGAAGGACGAGACCCTTGTGCCCGACCAGCCTGTCTGCGTCCCGCTGTGGGACGTACTGGACAGCCCACTGTATCGGAGGGTGATTCAACTAACCTGTTCAGGGACCCACGCTGATAGCATCACTGAATCAAATCCCTTATGGTCTGTTGATAGCACACTGGACCCAAAACCATTTCCACAAGACAACCCCTGCATCTTGCAGGACCCAAACCACAAGATGCCCCCGCTCAATTATAACAGTCTGTCACTGATACCAAAATCACAAGATCAAAATCCTTATGTAACAAGCCACAAAATAAATACCAGCAAGATCCAAAACCATTTCCACAAAACACCCCCTGCATCTTTCAGGACCCAAACCTCAAGAAGCCCCCTGCTTCTTATGGGTGTATGCCAGTAAAATCCAAAACCATTTCCACAAGACACCCCCTGTGTCTTGCAGGACCCAAACCACAAGAAGCCCCTTGCTTCTTGTGGGTGTATACCAAACGGATGCTAGCATCAGGGTACACGCCTTTACCTATGAGATTTCCTATCTCGATTTACGGAAGGCTTCCAAACCATGCGTACGCTTACCAAACCAATTTACCAAACCGAGATGCCCCCTGCACCTTACAAACTATATAAAAGAAAAGAATACCTTTTATGAGATGGTCCTTGTCTGCTCCCGCAGCGATCCAAATGAGTCGAGGGGTCCCTCTGGGAAAAAATCCCGAGGGCCCTAGGGAGCCCTGTCCTCAGCGGGTTGTGCATCCCAGGTCCTATCTGCAGCAGAGAGGGACCTATCTGGGTCGCCAAATTGATTTGGAGAAAACTCCAGGAGCAAACTTGCCAACAAAGTTTTCAAGCTGGCAAGCAGGTATTCTTTATTGTGGCGCCGGGAGACACGGGGGATAGCTCCCCCTAACGTGTCTCCCCATTGCCACACAAGCCGTCCTTTTATAGCCACTGGGGATGCATGCATATTCATGAGGCTACGTATGGATTACATAATTTTCCAGAAAGTTCCCCGCCTGCTTACAGAATTGTGGTGGTGGTCTCTGAGGGTCATTTACTTCTTCCAACAATCTTCATCACTTCTGGCAGCCTTTGAAGCACGTGCAGTAGATGCTCATACCAGTTTAATTGGTTTGTTAGCACCAGAGACATAATAATCCTCCTATCCTCCTACTTATCAGTTAGTTTAACTGTAGCCCATCCTGGACACCTGCGGTCCCCAGATACTCCTTATCCCTGTGTCCTGTTCTTCTAGACTGTTTTTCTTAAACTACCTCACAACTATAACGATTTATCTTGTGAGAATTCTCAGTATGTTCTCTAGCTGTACTCTATTTTTTTCTCTATGTATCATGCACCTCAGTAATTTTCCATTGCTACTGTTACAAAGCCATCAAACTTAACATTACTTAAATCTAATTCTAAAGGTTTCTATATTCCATTTTGTGATTTTGTGCCCCCTTGTTTCAACCTCAAGGGGATTTGATTTTAGGGGAAAACAGCCAATGAACTCAATTGTATGCTGTTGCCTGCTATGTAACACTTTTATAGCCCACCAACTAGATGTCTTCAGGTCTCCAGCAACTGGGCCTTACTTCCCTCCAACCATCATTCCAAGAAAGAATGAAGTTTGATGAAACCAGGCGAGTTCTGCCATATCATCACCAGGCAATGATCCAACATTGTGGCTGCATAGTTCTGGGTTGCTGGCTGGGCTTAAATAACAACAGTTACATTTCCAGGTGAAAAGATATCTGCTTACCTACAGAGAGATGGAGTAATTGAAAGGGGAAAAATGCAGGTAGTGAAGTCTTTTGAGGTGAGTGGAATCATCAACTTGCATCAGCATGCATTTCCACACCTTTGGATCTTTCTTCCAGAGTAAGTATATCCCATTTACAGATGGCTTCTGGGGTAGCCCTGACCAAACACTCAGAAAAATCTACACTACTGTCTGTAGGACAAAAGGGACAGAGCCAGCCTGTGTCCCAGCTATCACAACAGGGACTATCTTAGCCTGCTACAGCCTCTAATAACTCCTAACAGGCATGTATATGGGCTCAAATGGAGGGCAAATAAAAGAACTTAAAAAAACATATTCACAAGACAATGTTTTAGGGTGCAGAAATTCCACATAGGTTTCTGATTACTTACTTTTAGGTTGTGCTGTTGCACAGTGTTTTCTTCACTGGTGTAGAATAACCTATCAAATTCCTTGCTGGAAGACCAAGTTCACCAATAGTATAAGAAAATACAGCAAATAACAAAAATCTACTCACATCTGTGAAAATTCTGGCTTCTTTGCAGAAAACTTTTCAATGTCACTTTTTGGCTAACATACTAGGTAGAAGGATAGTCATAGTTTGCATTTGAACTGTACAGTTTCAGTAATCAAAGAATGTGTGGATATGAAGTATTTATTTTAGGAGACTTTTATTCTATAGTATTCCATATTAAAATTAACCTGGAAATTGCTAATCTACTGACAGCACCCAAGATCTTAGTTTAGGATTTCTTCCCAAGTACTTAGGATCTTGTACACTTTTTTTCCCAATTACATTTACTAATGGTGGTCCCTATCTATTGAGAAAGCTTGTACATGTTTCCATTTGATATATTTAACAAGAAAGTTTCATGGAGCTTTAGTCTACTTCTTCCAAACATACTTCCTTAAGTTTGCAATGCCTCATATTAATGTACACAGCCTTATTCTGCTGTTCTTGTTTAGACAAGACTCCCATTCACTTTTATACAGTGTTCAGCATTATATAGGAAGCATGTTCAGAATTTACCTATTCAAATGGTAAACACCAACTTTGAGGAGAAATTATATTAATGTGACAGCAAGATTAACCCTACAGATTTTTTTCCTCAAAATATTGGATTACCATTGCTTTTTAATGTAGACCTTACTTCAAAGTGTTCTTTCTATTCAGATTTCAAAGTAAGTGCTTCATATACTTGTGCCAGTTTCATCAATTATAAGTGCTTTTTTCTTCTAAAATAATATATTTTAATTGATGTTACACAATGATACATGAGTTTGGATATCTATTATATGAATGTAGTAAGTTCACCATCCATAAAAGACCAAGATGTCATGCTTTGTGAAAGAATTTGTATACTCCAGTCAGCAAAACTGTAAGCTGTTAAAGATATTTATGCACCAAAATTTCCACTTTAAAAATAAATTCTTTCCACTGGGAGCTCATGCTTAGTTTGACAAGCCACAACATTTTATTTGGAGGTTTTAATTGTTCAGTTGATCTCCACTTATATCTCAGTAATCAAAACACCAGCACTGAGGTTTTGACAACTGCAATAAAATATTAGTGATGTGAGCAGAAGTTAAGTCTTGTAAGATTCAAAAGGGAAATAAAATACTTCCGTTTTAAAGTCTTTGACAATTAAAAGTTTTTCTACAGAACAAAAGTAACTCTGCTTATAATGTAACTTCCATGTTCCAGCTTCTATTTCTCTCAGCTCAAAGTACTTTATAACATTGGTCCAAATAGTTCATGCTTTATGCTTGGAAGCACTTTCATTAACTATTTATGTAGGTACAGAAAGCAAGACTTGGTCCATGATAAATAATAAATCTTCAATAGATTTACCTGGGATCTTTTCAATGAAACATGTTTTCCCCAGAAAATCCTAATTTCTTGAAACCATAAAAGTTGGTGGAAAAGGTCAGTTTCATTTTATTGAAAGCTTTGAAAATTTTGGAAAGACATTTCCAAATTGTAGAAAAAAAATTCTCAACATATTCAAAACAAGTAACTTCTATTTGGAAATTTCAGCTAAATATGTCCCAAAGACCTCTTAAAACTCATACATGTTTGGGGAACATAAAATACTTTCATTAGCCTGTGCTAAAGCATGTAAGCGGCGAGGAGAAGCAGACAGGCCAACCCAATATGGGTGATAAGCAACTTCTACTTTATTTGTGACGCAGTCCACACATATATATGAGTGGTATTCAGCCACTCCTTCTTGGCACAACAGTATTGGTTAGCCCCCCCACAGCTTCCTCCACATTCTCCTCCCATGTCCGGTCTCTGGCTACCTGTAGGGGCCACCCCCTGCCTTGCTTGCACAGTCCTCCAGAACTCTATGGTCCTGCTCTTAGAGTCATTCTGCAACAAAAGCACCTTTTGAATTGAAGGTTACAGTAATTTTTTAAGAATTTGACTTTTTGTCCTTACAGAAAATATCCCAAATGTTGTCATTTTTTTCTGAAACTCACATCTGCCCAGTATATCAATATTGATTACTACTATCTATATTTTCCGGTAGAGATACAGATAAATTACTTAAGATTACAAAGTAACTGGACTTTAGAACGATGAGAAACCATCCCAGTCTGTTTTCCAGAAACATGCTGAAACTGTATTGCTCTTTACTTCTGTGAATATAAACTACTAAAGCCTAATTCACAATCCAAAGGTGTGATCCCATTCCTCTAAGCATCCCTGAGCTATCCAGGATACACTTAACAGTTTAGCTAGCAGGGGGCAGTATATAGTATATGTTTGATCTTGCAAAGTAAACTGGCACCTCAGGAAGGGGACCCATGCTATATAGCTATGCTTCACCAGTACCCAACTGCAGTTAGTATAAAGCCATCTAGGGTCTGGCTATCTAAAGCAAATTAATTTTCTGCACCACACTGTAATTCACAAACTGTGGGTCCAATCAGCCCATCCGTAGATGAAATAAGAAAGGACACATGGAGGTTTTCTCCTATCATTTCAATTACTGGTAAAGAACTGGACAAAACCCATTCTGACTGAGTATTTGCTCTGTTCTATAATCACAGTAAGTTCTCAGTACCAAAGAAAAGGAGCAGACTGAAGCTAAGCAAAAAATCCAAGCCAGACAAGGAACAGAAATAATACCACATAGATGCTAAGACTGTGTAATTGAGAAAGCCCTATCAAAATGAGGAACAATTCCCGTTCTGTTATGTAAGCAGCGAGGAGAAGCAGACAGGTCAACCCAAACTTCTACTTTATTTGTGACGCAGTTCACTTATATAGAAGTGGTATTCAGCCACTCCTCCTAGGCACAACAGTATTGGTTAGACCCACACAGCTTCCTCCACATTCTCCTCCCACCTCCGGTTTCCGGTTACCTGTGGGGCCTGCCCCTTGCCTTGCTCGCACAGGCCTCTAAGGCTCCATGGCCTTGCTCTTAGAG
>NW_026638509.1:0-3935 GCF_028554395.1 Pezoporus wallicus
GGGATGCTCCCATTCCCCCCCATAACGCAATGGGATGCTCCCATTCCCCCCCCCAGGTAACACAATGGGATGCTCCCATTCCCCCCCCATAACGCAATGGGATGCTCCCATTCCTCCCCCATAACGCAATGGGATGCTCCCATTCCCACCCATAACGCAATGGGATGCTCCCATTCCCCCCCATAACGCAATGGGATGCTCCCATTCCCCCCCATAACACAATGGGATGCTCCCATTCCCCCCCATAACGCAATGGGACGCTCCCATTCCCCCCCATAACGCAATGGGATGCTCCCATTCCCCCCCATAACGCAATGGGATGCTCCATCACCCCCCCATAACGCAATGGGATGCTCCCATTCCCCCCCCATAACGCAATGGGATGCTCCCATTCCCCCCCCCATAACGCAATGGGATGCTCCCATTCCCCCCCCATAACGCAATGGGATGCTCCCATTCCCCCCCCATATCGCAATGGGACGGTCCCAGACCCCCACCCCGAGGCCGTGGAAGGTTCCAACTCACGATGGTTTTGGGGGTGATGTTCAGGGCCCGGCACACGAGGTCCAGGATGTCCTGAACCGGCACCGTCACCGGGGCAACGAACTCCTTGCTGCGGGGGAGGGGGGGGGAGATGGGGGTCAAAGGGGGGAGATGGGGGTCAAAGGGGGGAGATGGGTGTATTTTGGGGTGGTTTTGGGGGTATTTTGGGGGGTATTTTAGGGGTATTCTAGAGTGTTTTGGGTGTATTTTAGGGGTGTTTTGGGTGTATTTTAGGGGTGTTTTGGGTGTATTTTAGGGGTGTTTTGGGTGTATTTTAGGGGTGTTTTGGGTGTATTTTAAGGGTGTTTTGGGTGTATTTTAGGGGTGTTTTGGGTGTATTTTAGGGAGGTTTTGGGTGTATTTTAGGGGTGTTTTGGGTGTATTCTAGGGAGGTTTTTGGTGTATTTTAGGGGAGTTCCGGGTGTTTTTAGGGGTGTTTTGGGTGTATTTTAAGGGTGTTTTGGGTGTATTTTAGGGGTGTTTTGGGTGTATTTTAGGGGTGTTTTTGGGTGTATTTTAGGGGTGTTTTGGGTGTATTTTAGGGAGGTTTTTGGTGTATTTTAGGGGTGTTCCGGGTGTTTTTAGGGGTGTTTTGGGTGTATTTTAGGGGTGTTTTGGGTGTATTTTAGGGGTGTTTTGGGTGTATTTTAGGGGTGTTTTGGGTGTATTTTAGGGGTGTTTTGGGTGTATTTTAGGGGTGTTTTTGGGTGTATTTTAGGGGTGTTTTGGGTGTATTTTAGGGAGGTTTTTGGTGTATTTTAGGGGTGTTCCGGGTGTTTTTAGGGGTGTTTTGGGTGTATTTTAGGGGTGTTTTGGGTGTATTTTTTGGTTTTTAGGGGTGTATTTTAGGGGTGTTTTCGGCTGTATTTTAGGGGTGTTTTGCGTGTATTTTGGGGTGGTTTTGGGTGTATTTTGGGGTTTTCCGGGGTGTATTTTAGGGGTGTTTTTGGCTGTATTTTAGGGGTGCTTTGGGGTGTATTTCGGGGTGTACTTTAGGGTGTTCCGAGGTGTTTTGGGTGTTTTTGGGGGTGTACTTTAGGGGTGTTTTGGGGGTATTTTGTGGTGTTTTGGGGATAGTTTGGGTGTGTTTGGGGTGTATTTGGGGTGGTTTAAGGATATTTTTAGTGTCTTTTGGGTGTATCAGGGGCTCTTTTAGAGCATTTCAGGTGTATTTTGGGCAGTTTTGGTTCGTTTTGGGTGTATTTGCGGCTGTTTTGGTGCATTTTGGGTGTATTTCGGGCCGGTTTGGTCCATTTTGGGTGGATTTGGGGCTGTTTTGGTGCATTCTGGGTGTATTTGAGGCTGTTTTGGTGCATTTTGGGTGGATTTGGGGCTCTTTTGGTGCATTTTGGGTGTATTTTGGGGCATTTTGGGTGGACTTGGGGTGGATTTTGGTGCATTTTGGGTGTATTTGGTGCATTTGGGGCTGTTTTGGTGCATTTTGGGTGGATTTTTGTGCATTTTGGGTGTATTTGGGGCTGTTTTGGTGCATTTTAGGTGGATTTGGGGTTTTTTTATTGCATTTTGGGTGGATTTTGGTGCATTTTGGGTGTATTTGGGGCTGTTTTGGTGCATTTTGGGTGTATTTGGGGCTGTTTTGGTGCATTTTGGGTGGATTTGGTGCATTTGGGGCTGTTTTGGTGCATTTTGGGTGGATTTGGGGCTGTTTTGGTGCATTTTGGGTGTATTTGGGGCTGTTTTGGTGCATTTTGGGTGGATTTGGTGCATTTGGGGCTGTTTTGGTGCATTTTGGGTGGATTTGGGGCTGTTTTGGTGCATTTTGGGTGTATTTGGGGCTGTTTTGGTGCATTTTGGGTGTATTTTGGTGCATTTTGGGTGGATTTGGGGGGTTTTTGGGGCCATTCCGGTACCTGAGCAGCAGCTGCAGGACCCGCGCCAGCCCGGAGCAGCGCTTGTGCAGGGTGAGGCTGATGCCGGGGTCTCCATCGGGGGGGGGAGGGAGCAGAAGCTCCACCCCCGGCCCCTCATAGGGCAGCGGCTCTGGGGGGGCAAGGGGGGGTCAAGGACGGGGACCCCATAGAGCCCCATAGACCCCCCATAGACCTCCCATAGAGCCCCATACACACCCCATAGACCTCCCATAGACCCCCAGAGACACCTATAGACCCCCCATAGACACCCATAGACCCCTATAGAACCCATATAGACCCCAGCAGACCCCCCATAGACCCCTATAGACACCCATAGACACCCATAGACCCCTATAGACCCCCATATAGGCACATAGACCCCTATAGAACCCATATAGACCCCAACAGACCCCCCATAGAGCCCCCTAGACCCCTATAGACCCCCATAGACCCCTATAGACCCCATATAGACCCCAACAGACCCCCCACAGACCCCTCTAGACCCCCCCAAAAACCCCCATAGAGCCCCATACACCCCCCAAAGACCCCCATAGACACCCATAGACCCCCCAAAGACCCCCATAGACCCCCCAAAGACCCCCATAGAGCCCCATAGACACCCATAGACCCCCCAAAGACCCCCATAGAGCCCCATAGACACCCATAGACCCCCCAAAGACCCTCATAGAGCCCCACAGACCCCCATAGACCCCCCTATAGGCCCCATTACCGCTCTCGCAGCCCTCGAAGAGCTCCCCGAGCAGCGCATGCAGCGTGGCCAGGAGCCCCTGCAGCTCCTGGTGCCAGCCCTCCGTGTGCCGCAGCCCCTGCGCGAAGCCGCGGCCCAGCGCCGGCACCAGCGCGTAACATTCACATGCCAGCTGCAAAATGGGGTGAAAACGGGTCAAAACGGCCCCAAACACCCCAAAAATGGCCTAAAACGCCCCAAAATACCCCTAGAACGACCGTAAAACGGCCCCAAACACCCCAAAAATGGCCTAAAACACCCCAAAATACCCCCCCAAAATGAGCTAAAACGGCCCAAAATGAGCCCAAAACGCCCCTACAGCGCCCCCTGGAGCCCATGTGAGGGATTGCAGCTCAGTGGTGGCACCAGCGCATCACACTCAAAATTCCAGATGAAATAGGGCGAAAACGGGTCAAAACGGCCTGAAAATGGTCTAAAACCCCCGAAAATGGCCTAAAACACCCCAAAATACCCCTAAAATGACCCAAAAATGAGCTAAAACGGCCCAAAATGAGCCCAAAACGCCCCTACAGCGCCCTCTGGAGTCCATGTGAGGGATTGCAGCTCAGTGGTGGCACCAGCGCATCACACTCAAATTCCAGATGAAATAGGGCAAAAACGGGTCAAAACGGCCCCAAAACGGCCCCAAACGCCCCAAAATACCCCTAAAATGACCCAAAAATGAGCTAAAACGTCCCAAAATGAGCCCAAAACGCCCCTAGAGCGCCCTCTGGAGCCCATGTGAGGGATTGCAGCTCAGTGGTGGCACCCGC
>NW_026638510.1:0-3841 GCF_028554395.1 Pezoporus wallicus
AAGAGGGTGCTTTCAAATGGACGTTTAGGTATGAAAGCGAGGGACGACAGCAATGATGGTGACACCGTTGCAAAGCTGACTGTGTGCTGAAGATGCCCAGCACATGCTTTCCCTCCTGGCTCTTCGGCTCTGGGAGCAGAGGCCAGACGTTCGTGCACTAATCGCTGAGCTACTGGGCAGCTGAGAAGCAGCTTTGGAGAGGTTGCATTCAAATGTACTTTTAGGTATGAAACCGAGGAGTGACAGCAATAATGGTGACAGCATTGCAAAGCTGACTGTGTGCTGAAGATGCGCAGCACATGCTTTCCCTCCTGGCTCTTCGGCTCTGGGAGCAGAGGCCATACGTTCGTGCTCTACTCACTGTGCTGCTGGGCAGCCGAGAGCAAGCTCTGAAGAGGTTGCATTCAAATGGACCTTTAGGTATGAAAGTGAGGAGCGACAGCAATGATGGTGACACCGTTGCAAAGCTGACTGTGTGCTGAAGATGCCCAGCACATGCTTTCCCTCCTGGCTCTTCGATCTGGGAGCAGAAGCCAGATGTTCGTGCACTACTCACTGTGCTGCTGGGCAGCCGAGAGCAAGCTTCGGAGAGGTTGCACTCAAATGGACCTTTAGGTATGAAACCGAGGAGCGACAGCAATGATGGTGACACCGTTGCAAAGCTGACTGTGTGCTGAAGATGCCCAGCACATGTTTTCCATCCTGGCTCTTCGGCTCTAAGAGCAGAGGCCAGACGTTCATGCACTAATCACTGTGCCCCTGGGCAGCCGAGAACAAGCTTTGGAGACGTTGCATTCAAATGGACTTTTACATATGAAACCGAGGAGCGACAGCAATGATGGTGACACCGTTGCAAAGCTGACTGTGTGCTGAAGATGCCCAGCACATGCTTTCCCTCCTGGCTCTTCGGCTCTGGGAGCAGAGGCCAGACGTTCATGCTCTACTGACTGTGCTGCTGGGCAGCCAAGAGCAACGAGCAGAGAAGTTGGATTCAAATGAACTTCTAGGTATGAAAGTGAGGAGCGACAGCAATGATGGACGCACTGGGTCAAAGCTGACTGTGTGCAGAAGATTCAGAGCACCAGCTTTCCCTCCTGGCTCTTCGATTGTGGGAGCAGACGGCAACTGTTCGTGCTCTACTCACTGTGCTGCTGGGCAGCCGAGAGCAAGCTCCGAAGAGGGTGCATTCAAATGGACCTTTAGGTATGAAAGCGAGGAGCGACAGCAATGATGGTGACACCGTTGCAAAGCTGACTGTGTGCTGAAGATGCCCAGCACATGCTTTCCCTCCTGGCTCTTCGGCTCTGGGAGCAGACGGCAACCATTCGCGCTCTACTCACTGTGCTGCTGGGCAGCTGAGAGCAAGCTTTGGAGAGGGTGCATTCAAATGGACTTTTAGGTATGAAAGCGAGGAGCGACAGCAATGATGGTGACACCGTTGCAAAGCTGACTGTGTGCTGAAGATGCCCAGCACATGCTTTCCCTCCTGGCTCTTCGACTGTGGGAGCAGACGGCGAACGTTCGTGCTCTACTCACTGTGCTGCTGGGCAGCCGAGAGCAAGCTTTGAAGAGGGTGCATTCAAATGGACTTTTAGGTATGAAACCGAGGAGCGACAGCAATGATGGTGACACCGTTGCAAAGCTGACTGTGTGCTGAAGATGCCCAGCACATGCTTTCCCTCCTGGCTCTTCGACTGTGGGAGCAGACGGCAACGTTCGTGCTCTACTCACTGTGCTGCTGGGCAGCTGAGAGCAAGCTCCGAAGAGGTTGCATTCAAATGGACCTTTAGGTATGAAAGCGAGGAGCGACAGCAATGATGGTGACACCGTTGCAAAGCTGACTGTGTGCTGAAGATGCCCAGCACATGCTTTCCCTCCTGGCTCTTCGATCTGGGAGCAGACGGCAACCGTTCGTGCTCTACTCACTGTGCTGCTGGGCAGCCGAGAGCAAGCTCCGAAGAGGGCGCTTTGAAATGGACCTTCCGGTATGAAAGCGAGGAGCGACAGCAATGATGGTGACACCGTTGCAAAGCTGACTGTGTGCTGAAGATGCCCAGCACATGCTTTCCCTCCTGGCTCTTCGGCTCTGGGAGCAGAGGCCAACGTTCGTGCTCTAACTCACTGTGCTGCTGGGCAGCCGAGAGCAAGCTCCGGAGAGGTTGCATTCAAATGGACCTTTTAGGTATGAAACCGAGGAGCGACAGCAATGATGGTGACACCGTTGACTGACTGTGTGCTGAAGATGCCCAGCACATGCTTTCCCTCCTGGCTCTTGTGTGGGAGAAGACGGCAATCTACCCTAACCCTGGGCAACCGAGAGCAAGCTCCGAAAGGGTGCATTCAAATGGACCCTCCTGACAGCTGACACCTTGCAAAGCTGACTGTGTGCTGAAGATGCCCAGCACATGCTTTCCCTCCTGGCTCTTCGGCGCTGGGAGCAGAAGCCAGACGTTCGTGCACTAATCACTGTGCCCCTGGGCAGCCAAGAGCAACATCAGAGAGGTTGCATTCAAATGGACTTTTAGGTATGAAACCGAGGAGCGACAGCAATGATGGTGACACCGTTGCAAAGCTGACTGTGTGCTGAAGATGCCCAGCACATGCTTTCCCTCCTGGCTCTTCGGCTCTGGGAGCAGAGGCCAGACGTTCGTGCTCTACTCACTGTGCTGCTGGGCAGCCGAGAGCAAGCTCGGAAGAGGGTGCATTCAAATGGACCTTTAGGTATGAAACCGAGGAGCGACAGCAATGATGGTGACACCGTTGCAAAGCTGACTGTGTGCTGAAGATGCCCAGCACATGCTTTCCCTCCTGGCTCTTCGACTGTGGGAGCAGACGGCAACCGTTCGTGCTCTACTCACTGTGCTGCTGGGCAGCCGAGAGCAAGCTCCGAAGAGGGTGCATTCAAATGGACCTTTCGGTATGAAAGCGAGGAGCGACAGCAATGATGGTGACACCGTTGCAAAGCTGACTGTGTGCTGAAGATGCCCAGCACATGCTTTCCCTCCTGGCTCTTCGGCTCTGAGAGCAGAGGCCAGACGTTCGTGCTCTACTGACTGTGCTGCTGGGCAGCCAAGAGCAACGAGCAGAGAAGTTGGATTCAAATGAACTTTTCGGTATGAAAGTGAGGAGCGACAGCAATGATGGTGACACTGTTGCAAAGCTGACTGTGTGCTGAAGATTCAGAGCACCAGCTTTCCCTCCTGGCTCTTCGATTGTGGGAGCAGACGGCAACTGTTCGTGCTCTACTCACTGTGCTGCTGGGCAGCCGAGAGCAAGCTCGAAGAGGGTGCATTCAAATGGACCTTTAGGTATGAAACCGAGGAGCGACAGCAATGATGGTGACACCGTTGCAAAGCTGACTGTGTGCTGAAGATGCCCAGCACATGCTTTCCCTCCTGGCTCTTCGGCTGTGGGAGCAGAGGCCAGACGTTCGTGCTCTAATCACTGTGCCCCTGGGCAGCCGAAAACAAGCTTTGCAGAGGTTGCTTTCAAATGGACTTTTAGGTATGAAAGCGAGGAGCGACAGCAATGATGGTGACACCGTTGCAAAGCTGACTGTGTGCTGAAGATGCCCAGCACATGCTTTCCCTCCTGGCTCTTCGGCTCTGGGAGCAGAGGCCAGACGTTCGTGCTCTACTGACTGTGCCGCTGGACAGCCAAGAGCAATGAGCGGAGAAGGTGGATTCAAATGAACTTCTAGGTATGAAAGTGAAAAGCGTCAGCAATGATGGAGGCACTGTTGCAAAGCTGACTGTGTGCAGAAGATTCAGAGCACCAGCTTTCCCTCCTGGCTCTTCGATTGTGGGAGCAGACGGCAACTGTTCGTACTCTACTCACTGTG
>NW_026638511.1:0-386 GCF_028554395.1 Pezoporus wallicus
TGCAAAGCTGACTGCGTGCTGAAGACGCCCTGCACATGCTTTCCCTCCTGGCTCTTCGAATGTGGGAGCAGACGGCAACCCTAACCCTAACCCTAACCCTAACCCTAACCCTACCCCTAACCTAAGCCTAACCCTAACCCTAACCCTAACCCAACCCTAACCCTTAGCCTAATTCTAACCCTACCCCTAACCCTAACCCTAATCCTAAACCTAACCATAACCCTAACCCTAACCCTAACTCCTAACCCTAACACTAACCCTAACCCTAACCCCTAACCTTAACCCCTAACCCTAACCCTAACCCTAACCCTAACCCTAACAGTAACCCTAAACCTAACCATAACCATAACCCTAAACCTAACCCTAAACCTAACCCTAACTCTAAC
>NW_026638512.1:0-3811 GCF_028554395.1 Pezoporus wallicus
GCTGGGTGTGTGGGACAGTATGGACAAGTATCTAGGTCAGTGTGACCCTCCAGTGTTTTGGAAGCATCAGAGATGGAAGGCAGCTGTATGGAATCCCCAAAGACAAGTCGCAGAAATTGCTAAAGGAGAGGATGCATCGAGTCAGTTTGCTGACTTGAAAGCCATCCAGCTGGCCTTGGACATTGCTGAACGAGAAAAGTGGGCAGTACTTTATCTATATACTAAATCATGGATAGTGGCAAATGCCCTGTAGGGGTGGTTGCAGCAATGGAAGCAGAACAACTGGCAACGCAGAGGGAAACGCACCTGGGCTGCTGCACTGTGGCAAGATATCGCTGTCTGGGTGCAGAACCTGCTGGTGAAGGTACACAACGTAGATGCTCATGTACCTGACAGTCAGGCGACTGAGGAACACCAGAACAAACAAGAAGTGGATACAGCTGCTTGTGGGTGACGGATAGAAATAGTTAACGAAATGGATCCAGGCATTATCACCCTAGTCAGGCTTAAGCCTTGGGAACAGTGAAGAAAACACGAGGTCGTAATGCCCTGCTCAGGCCTAAGCCATGGGAACTGTGAAGAGAACTGTGAAGGGTAAAGATCGGTTTGCAAACCAAAGCAGGCGGTTTACAAGATAGGACGTGCATCTCAAAGACAGACCAAACAGTGTGAATATTTGAAACACTCAGTCGTTTTGCTAAATTGGGATGATAAGGGAGTAAAAGAGTGGAAAGTCACTGCTTAGCACTTAGTAGACCATAAAAGGGATGTGAGAGACGAAATAAAGGTCTTCAGATTTCACCAGAGCTGGAGTCCATCTTTGATACGCCATAGCTGCTAAGATTGAAGTTGATCAGATGGACGTAGATTGGCAAAGTAAGGGTAAATTATTTTTGGCACGGTGGGCCCATGACGCTTCAGGCCATCATGGCAGAGATGCAACACATATGTGGGCCCATGATCGAGGGGTGGACTTAACAATGGACACTATTGCCCAGGTTATTCATGAGTGTGAAACATGTCCTGCAATTGAGCAAGCTAAATGGTTAAAGACTTATCATAGTTTAAGCCCATTCAGTCAGTAAATCAGAACCACACAGCCACTCTCTCACTTCAACTCCTTCCTCCCCCCACTCCCAGAGGGATGGGGAACAGAATAGAAAGAATGTAACTCTCACAGGTTGGGATAAGAACAGTCCAGTAACTAAGTGTCCTGGGTTCAGCAGTAGCAGTCATTTTTCTCCTTCTTGGTAGCTGGTGCAGTGCTGTGTTTTGACTTTTGTCTTGGGAACAGAGCTGATAACAATGATGGTTTGGTTTGGCCAAGGACTTTGTGAGTTTCATGCTCTGCCAGGGAGGAGGGGAAGCCAGGAGGAAGCAGAGACAGGACATGTGACCCAAGCTAGCCAAAGAGGTATTCCATACCACAGCACGTCATGCCCAGGATGTAACTGGGAGTTAGCCAGAAGGACTGGGAGTCTGAAGGGTTGGAGAAGGTATAGGTGGGTGCTTGGTCAGGCTGGGGGGGGTGGCGAGTTATCGGTCGGCTGGTGATGAGGTGTTGTATTCTCTTCCCTTGTTATTTCCTTTATCATTATTACCATTGGTGGTAGCAGTAGTGATTTGCGTTATACCTTAGTTACTAAACTGTTCTTATCTCAACCTGTGGGAGTTGCATTCTTTTAATTCTCCTCTCCATCCTCTGGAAGTAGGGGGAGGGCAAGAATGGGGGGAGAAGTGAGTGAACGAGTTGCCTGACTGGGTATAAACCACAACACTAAGGTATAACAAAAAACCACTCCTACCAGCAGTGATAATAATGATAAGGGAAATGTGGAGACAGTGTTCTCACAGGAGAATGGATAATTGGTATATAAACTTTGAATAGTCCTGAAAGATACAGCAATGCCATGAGAGGCCCAAGGAAGCTTAAGCAAGCAAGATAAGAAGAAGATGGAGTTCACTGAGGTAATGAGAACTGTGGACTGTTGGCAAGCTTTCGAGGTCAAGTTCCCACATCTGTGCATAACCAATTGTCCTGGGTTCAGCAGTAGCAGTCATGTTTCTCCTCCTTGGTAGCTGGTGCAGTGCAGTGTTTTGACTTTCGGCTCAGGAACAGAGCTGATAACGATGTTTTGGTTTGGCCAAGGACTTTGTGAGCCTCATGCTCTGCCAGGGAGGAGGGGAAGCCGGGAGGAAGCAGAGACAGGACACCTGACCCAAACTGACCAAAGAGCTATTCCATACCACAGCACGTCATGCCCAGGATGTAACTGGGAGTTAGCCGGAAGGGCTGGGAGACGGCAGGGTTGGAGGAGGTATCGGTCGGAGCTTGGTCGGGCTTGGGGGGCGAGTTATCGGTCGGCTGGTGCTGAGGTGTTGTATTCTCTTCCCTTGTTATTTCCTTTATCATTATTATCATTGGTGGTAGCAGTAGTGATTTGTGTTATACCTTAGTTACTAAACTGTTCTTATCTCAACCCGTGGGAGTTGCATTCTTTTGATTCTCCTCTCCGTCCCTCCGAGAGCAGGGGGAGGGCAAGAAAGGGGGGGAAGTGAGCGAACGAATTACCTGACTGGGTTTAAACCACGACAGTTCTTTTGGCGCCCAACGTGGGGCACGAAGGGTTGAGATAACGACAGATTTGACTGGATTAATAGTCATTCGTCACAATGCTGATTTATTGGGTATCAGAGTTGTTCTTGTTGATCTCACAGCTTCAGACCGTTGTAACTTACGTAGAGCCGGTATTTGCTGTGATAGTGTTTATCAAGTGTGGGGTTTGGGCTAAGGTTCTTGTCTCACTGTGCTTTATGGCAATGGCTTGTAATACGGGCGGGCTCCAGCAGCAGGGTGGGACGGACGTGGCCGTGGACTTGTACCTGGCCGTCCGGCTGCTCTTCACCATCCTGGCCCTTGCCCTACTCTCCATCTTCGTGAGGCTGCGGGGAACTGAGGGGGAGCGGTCTCGGGAGCCGGCGGCTGCTGAAGCGGCCCGGGAGAGCGGCCCCGGGGACCAAGCAGCGGCGGGAGCGGGGCCGGAGGCCGCGAGGGGACGGCTGCCGGTGGAGGAGGTCGGGGCGGTCAAGGAGAGGAAGGAAGCGGCTGCCGAGCAGCGGGAGAAGGCGGCGGAGGAGCCGAGCCCCGCGGAAGAGCCTAGCCCCGCGGAGGAGCTCAGCCCCGCGACGGCCGAGAGCATTCCCCGGAAGCCGCCCGCCGAGCCCCAGGAGGATGCAGGAGACCACGCAGCACTTCCCAGCAAGGCAGAGGAGGAAGCTGGACTCAGGAAAAAAAGAAGCTGGTGGTGGGAGAGCCGGCAAGCACAGCAGCTACACCAGCCCCAGTGACAAGCACAGCAGCATCGTTTGAGAGTTCTGAAGGCTCTGAATGGCCTTTGGGTGTCCTTGGGACCTGCCTGCTGATTGTGATGGGGATCAGCATGTTGGCACACACACAGGCTGTGTTCTACCCACAACCATTTTGTCTGATCTCAAAAGTTAAGCAGAGTCAGGTTTGGGTCTTGTCTGGGGTTAGACAAAAATATAGGGGGACCAAGAGATTTTCTCCAAAGCTGGACAGTCATGAGTGGCAGGGTGTGTGGGACAGTATGGGCAAGTATCTAGTCCACTGGGCCCCTCCAGTGCTTTGGAAGCATCGGAGATGGAAGGCAGCTGTATGGAGTCCCCAGCAACAAGCTGCAGAAACTGCTTAAGGGGACAGTGAATTATTTTGAGCCTGGTGGGTCCATGGCACTTCAGGCCATCAGAGCAGAGATGCAACACAGAGATGGACTCATGATCAAGGGGTGGT
>NW_026638513.1:0-3836 GCF_028554395.1 Pezoporus wallicus
GCATGGCAGCATTTGTCAGCAAGCAGCTGGTGCGTGCCACAGCCTGGCAAGTCATGAGCTGGGGCGTGTTCTCCTTCCCACAGTGCTCCCTTTGCATGTCCTCCTGCTGAGGACGTGTCCATCTGGCCCTGGCGGCCTCTTTGAAGTGTAATAATTTAAGGCCAAATACTTCGTGTTTGTGCTGCTTTTTGGGACACTTGGCAGAAGTTGCAACCAAAGTGCTTGAGAGGTGGGGTGGTGTGAGTGAGGTCATCCTGTGGCACTCATTAGGTGTGGTTTGCAAGTGCGTTGTGAAGTGGGGGCCCCATGTCATCACAGCCCTGTCAGGCTGGACTGGGCTTTAGAGCTGTGGTGGCTGTGAGGGGCTGCCCCTTCAATCGCATTCAGTCCCTCCCCATCTTGCTGCCAGCTTGATAAGCCTGTCTTCAGGCCTGTCCTTTCCTGTTGGGTGAGCTCTGTGGGTGTCCTGGGTCCCAGTTGTTCTTGTAAGGTTGCCAGCTGATGTACTGGGTTTATGGAGTTAACTTAAGTTTATTTAAGTTATTATGTATTTAACTTAAGTTTATTCAGAGGAAGGAGTGGCAGAAGCAACAAGTGTTGAAATGATCATAATGCTTTTTCTCCATCCCCCTTTGTCATTCTGGGAGAGGGAGTATGTATTTCAGGAGGGGAGCTTAACCTGCAGTAGGGGAGGGCTGGGAGAATCTGTTTAAAAAATTTTTTTTTTGTTTTTCTCATAATTCTACTCTGTCTTTTGATTTTGATAAATGAATTTCCCCAAGCAAAGTCTGTTCTGGTGGCACAGGAAAACAGTGAGTGATCTCCATGTGGTTACCTCAACTCGGGAGCCTTTTGTCGTATTCTTCTTCTACATAGTAGAGGAAATGATAGAGCAGCTCAGTGAGGACTTTTCACCCAGCCAAGGTTAACCCAGCACAGAGCCCCACGTTTGCAGCAGAGCTGGGTCACAGGCTTATAGAATAGAAAAGATCATAGAAGAGTTTGTGTTGGAAAGGACCTTAAGATCATCTAGTTCCACTCCCCCTGCCATGGGCAGGGACACCTCACACTAAACCATGTCACCCAAGGCTCTGTCCAACCCGGCCTTGAGCATTTCCAGGGATGGAGCATTCACAACTTCCTTGGGCAACCCATTCCAGTGCCTCACCATCCTAACAGTAAAAAATTTCCTTCTTATATCCAATCTAAACTTCCCCTGTCTAAGTTTTAACCCATTACCCTTGTCCTATCACTACAAACCCTAATGAAGAGTCCCTCCCCGACACCCTTATAGGCTACCTTCAGACACTTGAAGCTGCTCTGAGGTCCCTACACAGCCTTCTCTTCTCCAGGCTGAACAGCCCCAATGTTCCCAGCCTATCTTCAGACAGGAGGTGCTTCACTCCCTGATCATCCTCGTGGCCTCATCTGGGCTTATTCCAACAGTTCCATGTCCTTTTTATGTTGAGGACACCAGAACTGCACACAATGCTCCAGGTGAGGTCTCACAAGAGCAGTGTGGAGGGGAGGATCACCCCCTTCAACCTGCTGGTCACGCTCCTTTTGATGCAGCCCAGGATAGGGTTCCTTTCTGGGCTGCAAGCGCACACTGAAGCCGGCTCATGTTCATTTTCTCATCAACCAGCACCCCCAAGTCCTTCTCCGCAGGGCTGCTCTGAATCTCTTCTCTGCCCAACCTGTAGCTGTGCCTGGCATTGCTCTGACCCAGGTGTAGGACCTTGCACTTGGCTTGGTTAAACCTCATGAGGTTGGCATCAGCCCACCTCACAAGCGTGTCAAGGTCCTTCTGGATGGCATTCCTTCCCTCCAGGGTATCAACCTGTCGTGGTTTAAACCCAGTCAGGTAATTCGTTCGCTCACTTCCCCCCCCTTGCTTGCCCTCCCCCTGCTCTCGGAGGGATGGAGAGGAAAATTGAAAAGAATGCAATTACCACGGGTTGAGATAAGAACAGTTTAGTAACTAAGGTATAACACAAATCACTACTGCTACCACCAATGATAATAATGATAAAGGAAATAACACGGGAATACAACACCTCACCACCAGCCGACCGATAACTCGCCCCCCTCAGCCCGACCAAGCTCCGACCGATACCTCCTCCAACCCTGCAGTCTCCCAGCCCTTCCGGCTAACTCCCAGTTACATCCTGGGCATGACGTGCTGTGGTATGGAATACCTCTTTGGTCCGTTTGGGTCAGGTGTCCTGTCTCTGCTTCCTCCCGGCTTCCCCTCCTCCCTGGCAGAGCATGAGGCTCACAAAGTCCATGGCCAAACCAAAACATCGTTATCAGTTCTGTTCCCGAGCTGAAAGTCAAAACACTGCACTGCACCAGCTACCAAGAAGGAGAAAAATGACTGCTACTGCTGAACCCAGGACACAACCGAACCACACAGCTTGGTATCATCACGCGCACTCAATCCCACTGTCCATGTCAGCAACAAAGATGTTGAACAGGACCGGTCCCAGCACCGATACCTGAGGGACACCACTCGTTACTGGTCTTCAGGAGGACATTGAGCCATTGACCACAACTCTTTGTGTGCGGCCATCCAGCCAGTTCTTTATCCACTGAGTGGTCCATCCATCAAATTGATGTCACTCCAATTTAGAGACAAGGATGTCGTGTGTTACAGTGTTGAACGCTTCACACAAGTCCAGGTAGATGACATCAACTGCTCTACCCCTGTCCATCAGTTCTGTAGCCCCATCATAGAGGGCCACCAAATTGGTCAGGCAGGATTTCCCCTTAGTGAAGCCATGCTGGCTGTCACCAAGCACCTTGTTGATTTTCACGTGCCTTAGCATGCCATCCAGGAGAATCTGCTCCAAGATTTTGCCAGGCACAGAGGTGAGACTGACTGCTCTGTACTTCCCCAGGTCATCCGTTTTCCCCTTCTTGAAAATGGGGGTTATATTTCCCTTTTTCCAGTCATTGGGAACTTCACCTTATTGCCATGATTTTTCATATATGATGGCCAGCAGCTTACCAACTTCATTCCCCAGCTCCTTCAGGACCCACGGATGGATCTCATCAGGATCCATGGACTTGTGCACATTTATATTTTAAGATGGTTTTGAACCAGTTCCTCTCCTGCCGTGGGCCCAAGGTCTTCATTCTCAGTCCCTGCCTCTAACTTCCAAGACTTGGGTGGTTTTGGTCAGAGCCTTTGGCAGTGAAGACCGAGGCAAAGAAGTCATTCAGAACTTCAGCCTTCTCCAAATCCTGTGTAGCCAGTTCTCCTGAGAGCTTCCTGAGGGGGCCGATGTTGTCCCTAGTCTGTTTTTTGTTTGCTACGTACATGTAGAATCCCTTCCTGTTATCCTCAACATCCCTATCCAAGTTTAATTCTATGTTTAATTCTAAGTTTATTTAGTTCCATGTTTAATTCTAAGTTTATTCACTATGACCCTTTCAGCCCTGCTCTTCAGGAGTTCTTTATCCAATGTATGGTGTACCTGCTCATGTCACATTTGAACAACTTGTCCAGGAGGATGTTGTGAAGGACAAGAGTTCAACCAGGGCAGATGCCAAGTCTTGTATGTGGGGAGAAGTGACCCCGTGTAGCATGAATATCAGTGAGACCAGTGGGTTAGAAACAGTCTTAGGAGAGAATGACGTTGTGGTCTGTTGGAGAACAAAGGGACCATGAGATGGCAATGTACCCTTGCAAGAAAAGGGCCCACGAGTCTCCAGGGCTGCATTCAGGGGTTTTGCAGTGCGTAAGGGGAGGGCAGCATCCCCTACTCATCAGAAATGGTGAGGAGAATCCCATGTGGGATTCATTTCTTGGCTCCCCAGTGAGGAAGGACTTG
>NW_026638514.1:0-384 GCF_028554395.1 Pezoporus wallicus
GGTCCTATGGGGCAGCCCCATAGGGATGATCTATGGGGCTCTATGGGGCTCTATGGGGGTCTCCGGGGGGTCTATGGGGACCTATGAGGCTCTATGGGGGTCTATGGGGGTCTATGGGGATCTATGGCGGTCTATGGGGGTCTATGGGGATCTATGGGGGGTCTATGGGGGTCTATTGGGGGTCTATGGGGATCTACGGGGGGTCTATGAGGGTCTATGGGGATCTATGGGGGGTCTATGGGGGTCTATGGGGGGTCTAGAGGGGATGGGGGTCTATGGGGGGGGTATAGGGGGGGTTATGGGGCGGCCCTAGAGGGGATGGGGGGTCTATGGGGGGGTCTATGGGGATCTATGGGGGGTCTATGGGGATCTATGGGGGGTCTA
>NW_026638515.1:0-38825 GCF_028554395.1 Pezoporus wallicus
GCCTCTGCTCCCAGCGCCGAAGAGCCAGGAGGGAAAGCATGTGCTGGGCATCTTCAGCACACAGTCAGCTTTGCAACGGTGTCACCATCATTGCTGTCGCTCCTCAGTGTCATACCTAAAGGTCCATTTGAATGCACCCTCTTCGGAGCTTGCTCTCGGCTGCCCAGCAGCACAGTGAGTAGAGCACGAACAGTTGCCGTCTGCTCCCACAATCGAAGAGCCAGGAGGGAAAGCTGGTGCTCTGAATCTTCTGCACACAGTCAGCTTTGCAACAGTGCCTCCATCATTGCTGTCGCTCCTCACTTTCATACCGAGAAGTTCATTTGAATCCAACTTCTCTGCTCGTTGCTCTGGCTGCCCAGCAGCACAGTCAGTAGAGCACGAACGTCTGGCCTCTGCTCTCAGAGCCGAAGAGCCAGGAGGGAAAGCATGTGCTGGGCATCTTCAGCACACAGTCAGCTTTGCAACGGTGTCACCATCATTGCTGTCGCTCCTCGCTTTCATACCTAAAGGTCCATTTGAATGCACCCTCTTCGGAGCTTGCTCTCGGCTGCCCAGCAGCACAGTGAGTAGAGCACGAACGGTTGCCGTCTGCTCCCACAGTCGAAGAGCCAGGAGGGAAAGCATGTGCTGGGCATCTTCAGCACACAGTTAGCTTTGCAACGGTGTCACCATCATTGCTGTCGCTCCTCGCTTTCATACCTAAAAGTCCACTCGAATGCAACCTCTACGGAGCTTGCTCTGAGCTGCCAAGTAGCACAGCGATTAGAGCACGAACGTCTGGCCTCTGCTCCCAGAGCCGAAGAGCCAGGAGGGAAAGCATGTGCTGGGCATCTTCAGCACACAGTCAGCTTTGCAACGGTGTCACCATCATTGCTGTCGCTCCTCGCTTTCATACTTAAAAGTCCATTTGAGTGCAACCTCTCCGAAGCTTGTTCTCGGCTGCCCAGGGGCAGAACGATTAGTGAACACGAACGTCTGGCTTCTGCTCCCAGATCGAAGAGCCAGGAGGGAAAGCATGTGCTGGGCATCTTCAGCACACAGTCAGCTTTGCAACGGTGTCACCATCATTGCTGTCGCTCCTCGCTTTCATACCTAAAGGTCCATTTGAATGCACCCTCTTCGGAGCTTGCTCTCGGCTGCCCAGCAGCACAGTGAGTAGAGCACGAACAGTTGCCGTCTGCTCCCACAATCGAAGAGCCAGGAGGGAAAGCATGTGCTGGGCATCTTCAGCACACAGTTAGCTTTGCAACGGTGTCACCATCATTGCTGTCGCTCCTCGCTTTCATACCTAAATGTCCATTTGAATGCACTCTCTTCGGAGCTTGCTCTCGGCTGCCCAGCTGCACTGTGAGTAGATCACGAAGGGTTGCCGTCTGCTCCCACAGTCGAAGAGCCAGGAGGGAAAGCATGTGCTGGGCATCTTCAGCACACAGTCAGCTTTGCAACGGTGTCACCATCATTGCTGTCGCTCCTCGGTTTCATACCTAAAGGTCCATTTGAATGCAACCTCTTCGGAGCTTGGTCGCGGCTGCCCAGCAGCACAGCGATTAGAGCACGAACGTCTGCCGTCTGCTCCCACAGTCGAAGAGCCAGGAGGGAAAGCATGTGCTGGGCATCTTCAGCACACAGTCAGCTTTGCAACGGTGTCACCATCATTGCTGTCGCTCCTCGGTTTCATACCTAAAGGTCCATTTGAATGCACCCTCTTCGGAGCTTGCTCTCGGCTGCCCAGCAGCACAGTGAGTAGAGCACGAACAGTTGCCGTCTGCTCCCACAATCGAAGAGCCAGGAGGTAAAGCATGTGCTGGGCATCTTCAGCACACAGTCAGCTTTGCAACGGTGTCACCATCATTGCTGTCGCTCCTCGCTTTCATACCTAAAGGTCCATTTGAATGCACCCTCTTCGGAGCTTGCTCTCGGCTGCCCAGCAGCACAGTCAGTAGAGCACGAACGTCTTGCCGTCTGCTCCCACAGTCGAAGAGCCAGGAGGGAAAGCATGTGCTGGGCATCTTCAGCACACAGTCAGCTTTGCAACGGTGTCACCATCATTGCTGTCGCTCCTCGCTTTCATACCTAAAGGTCCATTTGAATGCACCCTCTTCGGAGCTTGCTCTCGGCTGCCCAGCAGCACAGTGAGTAGAGCACGAACGGTTGCCGTCTGCTCCCACAGTCGAAGAGCCAGGAGGGAAAGCATGTGCTGGGCATCTTCAGCACACAGTCAGCTTTGCAACGGTGTCACCATCATTGCTGTCGCTCCTCAGTTTCATACCTAAAGGTCCATTTGACTGCACCCTCTTCGGAGCTTGCTCTGGCTGCCCAGCAGCACAGTGAGTAGAGCACGAACGTTGGCCGTCTGCTCCCACAGTCGAAGAGCCAGGAGGGAAAGCATGTGCTGGGCATCTTCAGCACACAGTCAGCTTTGCAACGGTGTCACCATCATTGCTGTCGCTCCTCGCTTTCATACCTAAAGGTCCATTTGAATGCAACCTCTCGGAGCTTGCTCTCGGCTGCCCAGCAGCACAGCGATTAGAGCACGAACGTCTGGCCTCTGCTCCCAGAGCCGAAGAGCCAGGAGGGAAAGCATGTGCTGGGCATCTTCAGCACACAGTCAGCTTTGCAACGGTGTCACCATCATTGCTGTCGCTCCTCGCTTTCATACCTAAAGGTCCATTTGAATGCACCCTCTTCGGAGCTTGCTCTCGGCTGCCCAGCAGCACAGTGAGTAGAGCACGAACAGTTGCCGTCTGCTCCCACAATCGAAGAGCCAGGAGGGAAAGCATGTGCTGGGCATCTTCTGCACACAGTCAGCTTTGCAACGGTGTCACCATCATTGCTGTCGCTCCTCACTTTCATACCGAGAAGTTCATTTGAATCCAACGTCTCTGCTCGTTGCTCTTGGCTGCCCAGCAGCACAGTCAGTAGAGCACGAACGTCTGGCCTCTGCTCCCAGAGCCGAAGAGCCAGGAGGGAAAGCATGTGCTGGGCATCTTCAGCACACAGTCAGCTTTGCAACGGTGTCACCATCATTGCTGTCGCTCCTCGCTTTCATACCTAAAGGTCCATTTGAATGCACCCTCTTCGGAGCTTGCTCTCGGCTGCCCAGCAGCACAGTGAGTAGAGCACGAACGGTTGCCGTCTGCTCCCACAGTCGAAGAGCCAGGAGGGAAAGCATGTGCTGGGCATCTTCAGCACACAGTTAGCTTTGCAACGGTGTCACCATCATTGCTGTCGCTCCTCTCTTTCATACCTAAAAGTCCACTCGAATGCAACCTCTACGGAGCTTGCTCTGAGCTGCCAAGTAGCACAGCGATTAGAGCACGAACGTCTGGCCTCTGCTCCCAGAGCCGAAGAGCCAGGAGGGAAAGCATGTGCTGGGCATCTTCAGCACACAGTCAGCTTTGCAACGGTGTCACCATCATTGCTGTCGCTCCTCGCTTTCATACTTAAAAGTCCATTTGAGTGCAACCTCTCCGAAGCTTGTTCTCGGCTGCCCAGGGGCAGAACGATTAGTGCACGAACGTCTGGCTTCTGCTCCCAGATCCGAAGAGCCAGGAGGGAAAGCATGTGCTGGGCATCTTCAGCACACAGTCAGCTTTGCAACGGTGTCACCATCATTGCTGTCGCTCCTCGCTTTCATACCTAAAGGTCCATTTGAATGCACCCTCTTCGGAGCTTGCTCTCGGCTGCCCAGCTGCACAGTGAGTAGAGCACGAACAGTTGCCGTCTGCTCCCACAATCGAAGAGCCAGGAGGGAAAGCTGGGAAAGTTAGGGTTAGGGTTAGGGTTAGGGGTTAGGGTTAGGGGTTAGGGTTAGGGTTAGGGTTCGGGTTAGGGGTTAGGGTTAGGGTTAGGGTTATGCTTAGGTTTAGGGTTAGGGTTAGGGTTAGGGTTAGGGTTAGGGGTTAGGGTTAGGGTTAGGGTTTAGGGTTAGGGTTAGGGTTAAGTTTAGGGTTAGTGTTAGGGGTTAGGGTTAGGGTTAGGGTTGCCGTCTGCTCCCACAGTCGAAGAGCCAGGAGGGAAAGCATGTGCGGGGCATCTTCAGCACACAGTCAGCTTTGCAACGGTGTCACCATTATTGCTGTCGCTCCTCGGTTTCATATGTAAAAGTCCATTTGAATGCAACGTCTCCAAAGCTTGTTCTCGGCTGCCCAGGGGCACAGCGATTAGTGCACGAACGTCTGGCCTCTGCTCCCAGAGCCTAAGAGCCAGGAGGGAAAGCATGTGCTGGGCATCTTCAGCACACAGTCAGCTTTGCAACGGTGTCACCATCATTGCTGTCGCTCCTCGCTTTCATACCTAAAGGTCCATTTGAATGCACCCTCTTCGGAGCTTGCTCTCGGCTGCCCAGCAGCACAGTGAGTAGAGCACGAACAGTTGCCGTCTGCTCCCACAATCGAAGAGCCAGGAGGGAAAGCATGTGCTGGGCATCTTCAGCACACAGTCAGCTTTGCAACGGTGTCACCATCATTGCTGTCGCTCCTCGCTTTCATACCTAAAGGTCCATTTGAATGCACCCTCTTCGGAGCTTGCTCTCGGCTGCCCAGCAGCACAGTGAGTAGAGCACGATCTGTTGCCGTCTGCTCCCACAGTCGAAGAGCCAGGAGGGAAAGCATGTGCTGGGCATCTTCAGCACACAGTCAGCTTTGCAACGGTGTCACCATCATTGCTGTCGCTCCTCGGTTTCATACCTAAAAGTCCATTTGAGTGCAACCTCTCCAAAGCTTGCTCTCGGCTGCCCAGCAGCACAGAGATTAGAGCACGAACGTCTGGCCTCTGCTCTTAGATCCGAAGAGCCAGGAGGGAAAGCATGTGCTGGGCATCTTCAGCACACAGTCAGCTTTGCAACGGTGTCACCATCATTGCTGTCGCTCCTCGCTTTCATACCTAAAGGTCCATTTGAATGCACCCTCTTCGGAGCTTGCTCTCGGCTGCCCAGCAGCACAGTGAGTAGAGCACGAACGGTTGCCGTCTGCTCCCACAGTCGAAGAGCCAGGAGGGAAAGCATGTGCTGGGCATCTTCAGCACACAGTCAGCTTTGCAACGGTGTCACCATCATTGCTGTCGCTCCTCGCTTTCATACCTATAGGTCCATTTGAATGCACCCTCTTCGTAGCTTGCTCTCGGCTGCCCAGTAGCACAGCGATTAGAGCACGAACGTCTGGCCTCTGCTCCCAGAGCCGAAGAGCCAGGAGGGAAAGCATGTGCTGGGCATCTTCAGCACACAGTCAGCTTTGCAACGGTGTCACCATCATTGCTGTCTCTCCTCGCTTTCATACCTAAAGGTCCATTTGAATGCACCCTCTTCGGAGCTTGCTCTCGGCTGCCCAGCAGCACAGTGAGTAGAGCACGAACGGTTGCCGTCTGCTCCCACAGTCGAAGAGCCAGGAGGAAAGCATGTGCTGGGCATCTTCAGCACACAGTCAGCTTTGCAACGGTGTCACCATCATTGCTGTCGCTCCTCGCTTTCATACCTAAAGGTCCATTTGAATGCGCCCTCTTCGGAGCTTGCTCTCGGCTGCCCAGCAGCACAGTGAGTAGAGCACGAACAGTTGCCGTCTGCTCCCACAATCGAAGAGCCAGGAGGGAAAGCTGGTGCTCTGAATCTTCTGCACACAGTCAGCTTTGCAACAGTGCCTCCATCATTGCTGTCGCTCCTCACTTTCATACCGAGAAGTTCATTTGAATCCAACTTCTCTGCTCGTTGCTCTTGGCTGCCCAGCAGCACAGTCAGTAGAGCACGAACGTCTGGCCTCTGCTCTCAGAGCGAAGAGCCAGGAGGGAAAGCATGTGCTGGGCATCTTCAGCACACAGTCAGCTTTGCAACGGTGTCACCATCATTGCTGTCGCTCCTCGCTTTCATACCTAAAGGTCCATTTGAATGCACCCTCTTCGGAGCTTGCTCTCGGCTGCCCAGCAGCACAGTGAGTAGAGCACGAACGGTTGCCGTCTGCTCCCACATTCGAAGAGCCAGGAGGGAAAGCATGTGCTGGGCATCTTCAGCACACAGTCAGCTTTGCAACGGTGTCACCATCATTGCTGTCGCTCCTCGGTTTCATACCTAAAAGTCCACTCGAATGCAACCTCTACGGAGCTTGCTCTGAGCTGCCAAGTAGCACAGCGATTAGAGCACGAACGTCTGGCCTCTGCTCCCAGAGCCGAAGAGCCAGGAGGGAAAGCATGTGCTGGGCATCTTCAGCACACAGTCAGCTTTGCAACGGTGTCACCATCATTGCTGTCGCTCCTCGCTTTCATAACTAAACGTCCATTTGAATGCACCCTCTTCGGAGCTTGCTCTCGGCTGCCCAGCAGCACAGTGAGTAGAGCAAGAACAGTTGCCGTCTGCTCCCACTGTCGAAGAGCCAGGAGGGAAAGCTGTGCTCTGAATCTTCTGCACACAGTCAGCTTTGCAACAGTGCCTCCATCATTGCTGTCGCTCCTCACTTTCATACCGAGAAGTCCATTTGAATCCAACTTCTCTGCTCGTTGCTCTTGGCTGCCCAGCAGCACAGTGAGTAGAGCACGAACGTCTGGCCTCTGCTCTCAGAGCCGAAGAGCCAGGAGGGAAAGCATGTGCTGGGCATCTTCAGCACACAGTCAGCTTTGCAACGGTGTCACCATCATTGCTGTCGCTCCTCGCTTTCATACCTAAAGGTCCATTTGAATGCACCCTCTTCGGAGCTTGCTCTCGGCTGCCCAGCAGCACAGTGAGTAGAGCACGAACGGTTGCCGTCTGCTCCCACTGTCGAAGAGCCAGGAGGGAAAGCTGGTGCTCTGAATCTTCTGCACACAGTCAGCTTTGCAACAGTGCCTCCATCATTGCTGTCGCTCCTCACTTTCATACCGGGAAGTTCATTTGAATCCAACTTCTCTGCTCGTTGCTCTTGGCTGCCCAGCAGCACAGTCAGTAGAGCACGAACGTCTGGCCTCTGCTCTCAGAGCCGAAGAGCCAGGAGGGAAAGCATGTGCTGGGCATCTTCAGCACACAGTCAGCTTTGCAACGGTGTCACCATCATTGCTGTCGCTCCTCGCTTTCATACCTAAAGGTCCATTTGAATGCACCCTCTTCGGAGCTTGCTCTCGGCTGCCCAGCAGCACAGTGAGTAGAGCACGAACAGTTGCCGTCTGCTCCCACAGTCGAAGAGCCAGGAGGGAAAGCATGTGCTGGGCATCTTCAGCACACAGTTAGCTTTGCAATGGTGTCACCATCATTGCTGTCGCTCCTCGGTTTCATACCTAAAAGTCCACTCGAATGCAACCTCTACGGAGCTTGCTCTGAGCTGCCAAGTAGCACAGCGATTAGAGCACGAACGTCTGGCCTCTGCTCCCAGAGCCGAAGAGCCAGGAGGGAAAGCATGTGCTGGGCATCTTCAGCACACAGTCAGCTTTGCAACGGTGTCACCATCATTGCTGTCGCTCCTCGGTTTCATACTTAAAAGTCCATTTGAGTGCAACCTCTCCGAAGCTTGTTCTCGGCTGCCCAGGGGCAGAACGATTAGTGCACGAACGTCTGGCTTCTGCTCCCAGATCCGAAGAGCCAGGAGGGAAAGCACGTGCTGGGCATCTTCAGCACACAGTCAGCTTTGCAATGGTGTCACCATCATTGCTGTCTCTCCTCGCTTTCATACCTAAAGGTCCATTTGAATGCACCCTCTTCGGAGCTTGCTCTCGGCTGCCCAGCAGCACAGTGAGTAGAGCACGAACGGTCGCCGTCTGCTCCCACAGTCGAAGAGCCAGGAGGGAAAGCATGTGCTGGGCATCTTCAGCACACAGAAAGCTTGGCAACGGGGTCACCAGCATTGCTGTCCCTCATCGCTTTCATACCTAAAGGTCCATTTGAATGCGACCTCTTCGGAGCTTGCTCTCGGCTGCCCAGCAGCACAGTGAGTAGAGCACGAACAGTTGCCGTCTGCTCCCACAATCGAAGAGCCAGGAGGGAAAGCTGGTGCTGGGAATCTTCTGCACACAGTCAGCTTTGCAACAGTGCCTCCATCATTGCTGTCGCTCCTCACTTTCATACCGAGAAGTTCATTTGAATCCAACTTCTCTGCTCGTTGCTCTTGGCTGCCCAGCAGCACAGTCATTAGAGCACGAACTTCTGGCCTCTGCTCCCAGAGCCGAAGAGCCAGGAGGGAAAGCATGTGCTGGGCATCTTCAGCACACAGTCAGCTTTGCAACGGTGTCACCATCATTGCTGTCGCTCCTCGGTTTCATACCTAAAAGTCCATTTGAATGCAACCTCTCCGAAGCTTGTTCTCGGCTGCCCAGGGCACACGATTAGTGCACGAACGTCTGGCTTCTGCTCCCAGATCCGAAGAGCCAGGAGGGAAAGCATGTGCTGGGCATCTTCAGCACACAGTCAGCTTTGCAACGGTGTCACCATCATTGCTGTCTCTCCTCGCTTTCATACCTAAAGGTCCATTTGAATGCACCCTCTTCGGAGCTTGCTCTCGGCTGCCCAGCAGCACAGTGAGTAGAGCACGAACAGTTGCCGTCTGCTCCCACAGTGGAAGAGCCAGGAGGGAAAGCATGTGCTGGGCATCTTCAGCACACAGTCAGCTTTGCAACGGTGTCACCATCATTGCTGTCGCTCCTCGCTTTCATACCTAAAGGTCCATTTGAATGCACCCTCTTCGGAGGTTTCTCTCGGCTGCCCAGCAGCACAGTGAGTAGAGCACGAACGGTTGCCGTCTGCTGCCAGAGCCGAAGAGCCAGGAGGGAAAGCATGTGCTGGGCATCTTCAGCACACAGTCAGCTTTGCAATGCTGTCACCATTATTGCTGTCGCTCCTCGGTTTCATACCTAAAAGTCCATTTGAATGCAACCTCTCCAAAGCTGCTTCTCAGCTGCCCAGTAGCACAGCGATTAGTGCACGAACGTCTGGCTTCTGCTCCCAGATCCGAAGAGCCAGGAGGGAAAGCATGTGCTGGGCATCTTCAGCACACAGTCAGCTTTGCAACGGTGTCACCATCATTGCTGTCGCTCCTCGCTTTCATACCTAAAAGTCCACTCGAATGCAACCTCTACGGAGCTTGCTCTGAGCTGCCAAGTAGCACAGCGATTAGAGCACGAACGTCTGGCCTCTGCTCCCATTGCCGAAGAGCCAGGAGAAAAAGCATGTGCTGGGCATCTTCAGCACACAGGCAGTTTTGCAACGGTGTCACCATCATTGCTGTCGCTCCTCGCTTTCATACCTAAAGGTCCATTTGAATGCACCCTCTTCGGAGCATTCTCTCGGCTGCCCAGCAGCACAGTGAGTAGAGCACGAACGGTTGTCGTCTGCTCCCACAGTCGAAGAGCCAGGAGGGAAAGCATGTGCTGCGCATCTTCAGCACACAGTCAGCTTTGCAATGCTGTCACCATTATTGCTGTCACTCCTCGGTTTCATACCTAAAAGTACATTTGAATGCAACCTCTCCAAAGCTGCTTCTCAGCTGCCCAGTAGCACAGCGATTAGTGCACGAACTTCTGCCTTCTGCTCCCAGATCCGAAGAGCCAGGAGGGAAAGCATGTGCTGGGCATCTTCAGCACACAGTCAGCTTTGCAACGGTGTCACCATCATTGCTGTCGCTCCTCGCTTTCATACCTAAAAGTCCACTAGAATGCAACCTCTACGGAGCTTGCTCTGAGCTGCCAAGTAGCACAGCGATTAGAGCACGAACGTCTGGCCTCTGCTCCCATTGCCGAAGAGCCAGGATGGAAAGAATGTGCTGGGCATCTTCAGCACACAGTCAGCTTTGCAACGGTGTCACCATCATTGCTGTCGCTCCTCGCTTTCATACCTAAAGGTCCATTTGAATGCACCCTCTTCGGAGCTTGCTCTCGGCTGCCCAGCAGCACAGTGAGTAGAGCACGAACAGTTGCCGTCTGCTCCCACAATCGAAGAGCCAGGAGGGAAAGCTGGTGCTCTGAATCTTCTGCACACAGTCAGCTTTGCAACAGTGCCTCCATCATTGCTGTCGCTCCTCAATTTCATACCAAGAAGTTCATTTGAATCCAACTTCTCTGCTCGTTGCTCTTGGCTGCCCAGCAGCACAGTCAGTAGAGCACGAACGTCTGGCCTCTGCTCTCAGAGCTGAAGAGCCAGGAGGGAAAGCATGTGCTGGGCATCTTCAGCACACAGTCAGCTTTGCAACGGTGTCACCATCATTGCTGTCGCTCCTCGCTTTCATACCTAAAGGTCCATTTGAATGCACCCTCTTCGGAGCTTGCTCTCGGCTGCCCAGCAGCACAGTGAGTAGAGCACGAACGGTTGCCGTCTGCTCCCACAGTCGAAGAGCCAGGAGGGAAAGCATGTGCTGGGCATCTTCAGCACACAGTTAGCTTTGCAACGGTGTCACCATCATTGCTGTCGCTCCTCGCTTTCATACCTAAAAGTCCACTCGAATGCAACCTCTACGGAGCTTGCTCTGAGCTGCCAAGTAGCACAGCGATTAGAGCACGAACGTCTGGCCTCTGCTCCCAGAGCCGAAGAGCCAGGAGGGAAAGCATGTGCTGGGCATCTTCAGCACACAGTCAGCTTTGCAACGGTGTCACCATCATTGCTGTCGCTCCTCGGTTTCATACTTAAAAGTCCATTTGAATGCAACCTCTCCGAAGCTTGTTCTCGGCTGCCCAGGGGCAGAACGATTAGTGCACGAACGTCTGGCTTCTGCTCCCAGATCCGAAGAGCCAGGAGGGAAAGCATGTGCTGGGCATCTTCAGCACACAGTCAGCTTTGCAACGGTGTCACCATCATTGCTGTCGCTCCTCGCTTTCATACCTAAAGGTCCATTTGAATGCACCCTCTTCGGAGCTTGCTCTCGGCTGCCCAGCTGCACAGTGAGTAGAGCACGAACAGTTGCCGTCTGCTCCCACAATCGAAGAGCCAGGAGGGAAAGCTGGTGAAAGCTTAGGGTTAGGGTTAGGGTTGGGGTTAGGGTTAGGGTTGGGGTTAGGGTTAGGGTTAGGGTTAGGGTTAGGGTTAGGTTTAGGTTTTGGTTTAGGGTTTAGGGTTTAGGGTTAGGGTTAGGGTTAGGGTTAGGGTTAGGGGTAGGGTTAGGGTTAGGGTTAGGGTTAGGGTTGCCGTCTGCTCCCACAGTCGAAGAGTTTGGAGGGAAAGCATGTGCTGGGCATCTTCAGCACACAGTCAGCTTTGCAACGGTGTCACCATCATTGCTGTCGCTCCTCGGTTTCATACTTAAAAGTCCATTTGAATGCAACCTCTCCGAAGCTTGTTCTCGGCTGCCCAGGGGCAGACCGATTAGTGCACGAACGTCTGGCTTCTGCTCCCAGATCCGAAGAGCCAGGAGGGAAAGCATGTGCTGGGCATCTTCAGCACACAGTCAGCTTTGCAACGGTGTCACCATCATTGCTGTCGCTCCTCGCTTTCATACCTAAAGGTCCATTTGAATGCACCCTCTTCGGAGCTTGCTCTCGGCTGCCCAGCTGCACAGTGAGTAGAGCACGAACAGTTGCCGTCTGCTCCCACAATCGAAGAGCCAGGAGGGAAAGCTGGTGAAAGCTTAGGGTTAGGGTTAGGGTTAGGGTTAGGGTTAGGGTAAGGTTAGGGTTAGGGTTAGGGTTAGGGTTTGGTTTTTAGGGTTAGGGTTAGTAGGTTAGGGGTTAGGGTTAGGGGTTGGGTTAGGGTTAGGGTTAGGGTTAGGGTTGCCGTCTGCTCCCACAGTCGAAGAGCCAGGAGGGAAAGCATGTGCTGGGCATCTTCAGCACACAGTCAGCTTTGCAATGCTGTCACCATTATTGCTGTCACTCCTCGGTTTCATACCTAAAAGTGCATTTGAATGCAACCTCTCCAAAGCTGCTTCTCAGCTGCCCAGAAGCTCAGCGATTAGTGCACGAACGTCTGGCTTCTGCTCCCAGATCCGAAGAGCCAGGAGGGAAAGCATGTGCTGGGCATCTTCAGCACACAGTCAGCTTTGCAACGGTGTCACCATCATTGCTGTCGCTCCTCGTTTTCATACCTAAAGGTCCATTTGAATGCACCCTCTTCGGAGCTTGCTCTCGGCTGCCCAGCAGCACAGTGAGTAGAGCACGAACGGTTGCCGTCTGCTCCCACAGTCGAAGAGCCAGGAGGGAAAGCATGTGCTGGGCATCTTCAGCACACAGTCAGCTTTGCAACGGTGTCACCATCATTGCTGTCGCTCCTCGGTTTCATACCTAAAAGTCCATTTGAATGCAACCTCTCCGGAGCTTGCTCTGAGCTGCCCAGTAGCACAGCGATTAGAGCACGAACGTCTGGCCTCTGCTCCCAGAGCCGAAGAGCCAGGAGGGAAAGCATGTGCTGGGCATCTTCAGCACACAGTCAGCTTTGCAACGGTGTCACCATCATTGCTGTCGCTCCTCGCTTTCATACCTAAAGGTCCATTTGAATGCACCCTCTTCGGAGCTTGCTCTCGGCTGCCCAGCTGCACAGTGAGTAGAGCACGAACAGTTGCTGTCTGCTCCCACAATCGAAGAGCCAGGAGGGAAAGCTAGTGCTCTGAATCTTCTGCACACAGTCAGCTTTGCAACGGTGTCACCATCATTGCTGTCGCTCCTCACTTTCATACCGAGAAGTTCATTTGAATCCAACTTCTCTGCTCGTTGCTCTTGGCTGCCCAGCAGCACAGTCAGTAGAGCACGAACGTTGGCCTCTGCTCTCAGAGCCGAAGAGCCAGGAGGGAAAGCATGTGCTGGGCATCTTCAGCACACAGTCAGCTTTGCAACGGTGTCACCATCATTGCTGTCGCTCCTCGCTTTCATACCTAAAGGTCCATTTGAATGCACCCTCTTCGGAGCTTGCTCTCGGCTGCCCTTCAGCTCTGTGAGTTTTTCTCGTAGGGTTGCCGTCTGCTCCCACAGTCGAAGAGCCAGGAGGGAAAGCATGTGCTGGGCATCTTCAGCACACAGTCAGCTATGCAACGGTGTCACCATCATTGCTGTCGCTCCTCGGTTTCATACCTAAAAGTCCATTTGAATGCAACCTCTCCGGAGCTTGCTCTGAGCTGCCCAGTAGCACAGCGATTAGAGCACGAACGTCTGGCCTCTGCTCCCAGAGCCGAAGAGCCAGGAGGGAAAGCATGTGCTGGGCATCTTCAGCACACAGTCAGCTTTGCAACGGTGTCACCATCATTGCTGTCGCTCCTCGCTTTCATACTTAAAAGTCCATTTGAATGCAACCTCTCCGAAGTCGGTCTTGGCTCCGCTGGGTCAGAACTATTAGAGCACGAACGTCTGGCTTCTGCTCCCAGATCCGAAGAGCCAGGAGGGAAAGCATGTGCTGGGCATCTTCAGCACACAGTCAGCTTTGCAACGGTGTCACCATCATTGCTGTCGCTCCTCGCTTTCATACCTAAAGGTCCATTTGAATGCACCCTCTTCGGAGCTTGCTCTCGGCTGCCCAGCTGCACAGTGAGTAGAGCACGAACAGTTGCCGTCTGCTCCCACAATCGAAGAGCCAGGAGGGAAAGCTGGTGCTGGGCATCTTCAGCACACAGTTAGCTTTGCAACGGTGGGTCATTGCTGTGGGCTTAGGGTTACGGTTTCATAGGGTTAAAGTCCATTTGAATGCAACTCTTAGAGTTGTTCTAGGGCTGCCCAGCAGCACAGTTAGGGTTAGAGCACGAACGTTGCCGTCTGCTCCCACAGTCGAAGAGCCAGGAGGGAAAGCATGTGCTGGGCATCTTCAGCACACAGTCAGCTTTGCAACGGTGTCACCATCATTGCTGTCGCTCCTCGGTTTCATACCTAAAAGTCCATTTGAATGCACCCTCTCCAAAGCTTGCTCTCGGCTGCCCAGCAGCACAGTGATTAGAGCACGAACGTCTGCCGTCTGCTCCCAGAGTCGAAGAGCCAGGAGGGAAAGCATGTGCTGGGCATCTTCAGCACACAGTCAGCTTTGCAACGGTGTCACCATCATTGCTGTCGCTCCTCGGTTTCATACCTAAAGGTCCATTTGAATGCACCCTCTTCGGAGCTTGCTCTCGGCTGCCCAGCAGCACAGTGATTAGAGCACGAACGTCTGCCGTCTGCTCCCACAGCCGAAGAGCCAGGAGGGAAAGCACGTGCTGTTCATCTTCATCACACAGTCACCTTATGAACTGGCTTTACATCATTGCTGTTGCTCCTCGCTTTCATACCTAAAGGTCCATTTGAATGCACCCTCTTCGGAGCTTGCTCTCGGCTGCCCAGCAGCACAGTGAGTAGAGCACGAACGTTGCCGTCTGCTCCCAGATCGAAGAGCCAGGAGGGAAAGCATGTGCTGGGCATCTTCAGCACACAGTCAGCTTTGCAACGGTGTCACCATCATTGCTGTCGCTCCTCGGTGTCAAACCTAAAGGTCCATTTGAATGCACCCTCTTCGGAGCTTGCTCTCGGCTGCCCAGCAGCACAGTGAGTAGAGCACGAACAGTTGCCGTCTGCTCCCACAATCGAAGAGCCAGGAGGGAAAGCATTTGCGGGGCATCTTCAGCACACAGTCAGCTTTGCAATGCTGTCACCATTATTGCTGTCACTCCTCGGTTTCATACCTAAAGTCATTTGAATGCAACCTCTTAGGAGGTTGCTCTCAGCTGCCCAGTAGCACAGCGATTAGTGCAGGAACGTCTGGCCTCTGCTCCCAGAGTCGAAGAGCCAGGAGGGAAAGCATGTGCTGGGCATCTTCAGCACACAGTCAGCTTTGCAACGGTGTCACCATCATTGCTGTCGCTCCTCGGTTTCATACCTAAAGGTCCATTTGAATGCACCCTCTTCGGAGCTTGCTCTCGGCTGCCCAGCAGCACAGTGAGTAGAGCACGAACGGTTGCCGTCTGCTCCCACAGTCGAAGAGCCAGGAGGGAAAGCATGTGCTGGGCATCTTCAGCACACAGTCAGCTTTGCAACGGTGTCACCATCATTGCTGTCGCTCCTCACTTTTCTTCGGAGCTTTCTCTCGGCTGCCGAGCAGCACAGTGAGTAGAGCACGAACGGTTTGCCGTCTGCTGCCAGAGCCGAAGAGCCAGGAGGGAAAGCATGTGCTGGGCATCTTCAGCACACAGTCAGCTTTGCAACGGTGTTGTAGAGAGCTTAACAACAGAATGGCTAAGTAACAGAGGTCATGATACTGTGCAGCTGGTGGAAATATAGGCCTCAAGGCTACGGTAATCTTGTGGTTAATGTTCACCCTGAGTTGCTCAAGAAACAGGATGTACATCTTGCTGAGATAGCGCCATCTTGCTGAGATGGCGCAACGGTAATGCTTGGGCAAGCTGGGACAAGCTGGGACATGTCGAGGCATGTTGAAGCAGGAGGCGGTCACGGTTGCTTGGGAGGCCCCTGCGTCAGCACGGGCTGACCAATGATTTTGCTGTATCCTAGCAGGAAATGTATCTAACACTGCAGGCTATAAAAAGGGTTGTATCTTGCTAAATAAACGAGACTTGCTGACCATGAGAGCATGAGGCTTGTCTCCCGCGACTCCAACAATTGGCGCCCGAACAGGGACCCGAACAGGGAACGGGGATCCCTCCTTCTGCCTAGAGGAGTTGCGTTGGGTGCAGGTCTCGACATAAAGACGGCTTCTGCAGGACTGCAGTGACACATCGGTGGGCTGCTGCTTTCTGCTTTGGCCCAGAGCGCAGCATCGGCTGGCTCTGCTGCTACGCGTTGCCGACGCCTGGAGGGTGCAACGGATCCGGTAAATATGGACAGGCAAGCAGCGTATGATCTTTTCACTGCCTTCCTCCGTCGTCGGGGGGTAAAAGGCTTAGATTTTGATAAGGACCCGGAATACGGGGACCCGGAATACAGGGCCCCGGCCGACGGGGACCCGGGATACAGGGCCCCGGTCGACGGGGACCCGGAACGGCGAGTGAGCGGCGCCGGCGGCAGCGGCCGGGAAGCGCGGGCAATGCTGCTGCGGTGGCGTGACGGACCCGGGTGCTTCGGCTAACCGAAAGAATCCGCCGCTGGGGCGAACCAGACACTGCTGCGTCGGGAGGCCGATCCGGAGACCGAGGTTACAGGACGACCCAGAAGAAGACGATCCGGAAAAGGCTGGCCATGAAAATGGACCGAGAGGTAGCCCTGGACTTATTACAGTGCTTACTGAGCCCTGAACTTTTTGCAGTGCTTTTTATAAAAGCGGGGAATTGAGCCTGAGACTCTAAAGCAGCTAGCAGGTCTAGTGGCTAGGGAAGGCTAAGAGATTTTTTTTGCAGATCCTAATACAATATTTGAGGAGAGTGAGTGGCGAAAGTTTGGTGATGAACTATTTGACTCAGTGCTTAATGATTATAAAAAGGCAAAGAAACTCGGTAAACCACGGAGGGAAGTAATGAACTGTATAAAAAGATACAAGGCAGAAAAGAAAACTGCCGCGGTAGCAACGAAGAAACTAGGAACAGACGTGCCCGGTCGGTTGAAACCGGGGGAAGATTACAACGCGTTCCCCCCCCCAACTCGCGAGAGCACAGGGTTTCCCCTCCCCCCCCACCCCCCTCCCTTCCTTTTCTCCCCCTCCATCAGAAGGTGCCGCGGAGGAGGTGTAACCCCCTGCTCCCCCACCACCCCAGTTCCGAAAGTAGGGACTTTGAAAAGGACAGGGAAAGTGTATTAGAAGGGATACGCATGATAAATGTCGAGGAATCCGAAAGAAAGAGGGCGGTGCCTCGGCGCCGGATCGATTGCGGCGCCACTGTGAAGCACGCAGTAGAAAATAGGGATCATGCGCTAGCGGGAGATTTAAAGGAACCGCGAGCCTCTCCAACCCACTACGCCGTAGAGTGAAAAAATGAAGGATCAGCCCCCGAATCCCCTGAATCCGAGCCAGATTTATATCCTCTGTTTCCAGACCCTGACTCTTGGTCTCCCGGGTCGGTCTGCTCAGACTTACTGGCCCTGGAGACGCTCAGTTGTAACAATGGGTAACCAAATATGTGATCATTACTGGGGAATTTTCTGCAATGGGCATCTTTGCATATCCTATGTTTACTACACAGCAGGGGGCTAAAGAGTGGGAAGCTCTATATGTTATGATTTTTTCTTGCAATTGACAGGGAGAGCCCATACAGTTTCTCTGTGATACTCATGTACAGAAGTTGGTAAATATAAGTATGACCAGGTTTCTATCAACCCTTGGAGACCTCTGTAGATACTGCTGGCCACTTCTTCCAGCACAGGCTGGCCACCTGTGTCGGAATGAGTGTGCATTTTTCTCAGTATAAAAGCCCAAGCCTCATACGATGTGGGGGAGGCAGAGCCTCTGCGGGGACGCCCGCTAAGTTTGAGCCTGCCACCTCGCACTGCAGTGATGCTTCTCGGAGCTGGTTTGCTGTTAGTCTCCACAGGGTCCTTGTTCTGTACGTGGGACTGTAGTGGGAGTAATGATGGCTTTTGCAGGGACTAAAAAAAAAAAAAAAAAAAAAAAAAAAAAAAAGAGGGGGGAAGAGAGAGAGTAATGATGCTGCACTTGCTGCACTTAACCTGTCTAACCTGTCTACTTCTGAAGAACTGATAACCTGGGGGAGGGGGTATATTTGTGTCCTCCTGCCTACAGGTCCATGGTGACTGCCTGCAAAGTTTGTCAAGCCTTGCCATGAGCTGGACAGACGAATGGATAAACCTGATGCCTCAGCTACAGGAGCTGACCGTGATTACCCCAAGCAGAATGAGATAGAGGAAGAGAAAGAACAAATAACTGCAAAACATCACTTGGGGGCAACTGAAAAGTAACATCCTGAATATGTGTGCTTGTAAAGTAGCTATATTAGAGGTTGTGATTTTGTGTATAAAACCACCTGTATTTACTAGCTAGTTGCTAATAAGAAACTGCCTGCAGAACCTTTTGTTGTTGGAACAGGGACATGGATGTGAAGAGTTTGATGGAATGTGTTGTATGAGTCTCTCTGATCACTCTAATTCCATTCATAAGTAATTGGCGCTATTGAAAGACAATATGCGAAAATTACAAGAGACAAGTGATCCTTTCACAAACTGGTTAGCGTCCTTTGGATTATCTCCCTGGTTAATTACTTTGATAGAAAAAATTGTTTTGGTGTTGGCTATAATCTTGCTTGCAATTTTGCTTTTACCATGTATTATGCAGTGTTTGCAAAAAATGATATCGAATACCTTTAATCATAATATGGCTATGCTTGCTACTAAAGAAAACGGGGGAAGTGTAGAGAGCTTAACAACAGAATGGCTAAGTAACAGAGGTCATGATACTGTGCAGCTGGTGGAAATATAGGCCTCAAGGCTACGGTAATCTTGTGGTTAATGTTCACCCTGAGTTGCTCAAGAAACAGGATGTACATCTTGCTGAGATAGCGCCATCTTGCTGAGATGGCGCAACGGTAATGCTTGGGCAAGCTGGGACAAGCTGGGACATGTCGAGGCATGTTGAAGCAGGAGGCGGTCACGGTTGCTTGGGAGGCCCCTGCGTCAGCACGGGCTGACCAATGATTTTGCTGTATCCTAGCAGGAAATGTATCTAACACTGCAGGCTATAAAAAGGGTTGTATCTTGCTAAATAAACGAGACTTGCTGACCATGAGAGCATGAGGCTTGTCTCCCGCGACTCCAACACGGTGTCACCATCATTGCTGTCGCTCCTCGGTGTCATACCTAAAGGTCCATTTGAATGCACCCTCTTCGGAGCTTGCTCTCGGCTGCCCAGCAGCACAGTGAGTAGAGCACGAACAGTTGCCGTCTGCTCCCACAATCGAAGAGCCAGGAGGGAAAGCTGGTGCTCTGAATCTTCTGCACACAGTCAGCTTTGACCCAGTGCGTCCATCATTGCTGTCGCTCCTCACTTTCATACCTAGAAGTTCATTTGAATCCAACTTTTCTGCTCGTTGCTCTTGGCTGCCCAGCAGCACAGTCAGTAGAGCATGAACGTCTGGCCTCTGCTCCCAGAGCCGAAGAGCCCGGAGGGAAAGCATGTGCTGGGCATCTTCAGCACACAGTCAGCTTTGCAACGGTGTCACCATCATTGCTGTCGCTCCTCGGTTTCATATGTAAAAGTCCATTTGAATGCAACGTCTCCAAAGCTTGTTCTCGGCTGCCCAGGGGCACAGTGATTAGTGCATGAACGTCTGGCCTCTGCTCTTAGAGCCGAAGAGCCAGGATGGAAAACATGTGCTGGGCATCTTCAGCACACAGTCAGCTTTGCAACGGTGTCACCATCATTGCTGTCGCTCCTCGGTTTCATACTTAAAAGTCCATTTGAGTGCAACCTCTCCGAAGCTTGTTCTCGGCTGCCCAGGGAAGAGCGATTAGTGCACGAACGTCTGGCTTCTGCTCCCAGATCCGAAGAGCCAGGAGGGAAAGCATGTGCTGGGCATCTTCAGCACACAGTCAGCTTTGCAACGGTGTCACCATCATTGCTGTCGCTCCTCGGTTTCATACCTAAAGGTCCATTTGAATGCACCCTCTTCAGAGCTTGCTCTCGGCTGCCCAGCAGCACAGTGAGTAGAGCACGAACGGTTGTCGTCTGCTCCCACAGTCGAAGAGCCAGGAGGGAAAGCATGTGCTGCGCATCTTCAGCACACAGTCAGCTTTGCAATGCTGTCACCATTATTGCTGTCACTCCTCGGTTTCATACCTAAAAGTACATTTGAATGCAACCTCTCCAAAGCTGCTTCTCAGCTGCCCAGTAGCTCAGCGATTAGTGCACGAACTTCTGGCCTCTGCTCCCAGAGCCGAAGAGCCAGGAGGGAAAGCATGTGCTGGGCATCTTCAGCACACAGTCAGCTTTGCAACGGTGTCACCATCATTGCTGTCGCTCCTCGCTTTCATACCTAAACGTCCATTTGAAAGCACCCTCTTAAAGCATGTGCTGGGCATCTTCAGCACACAGTCAGCTTTGCAACGGTGTCACCATCATTGCTGTCGCTCCTCGGTTTCATACCTAAAAGTCCATTTGAATGCAACCTCTCGGAGCTTGCTCTGGCTGCCCAGTAGCACAGCGATTAGAGCACGAACGTCTGGCCTCTGCTCCCAGAGCCGAAGAGCCAGGAGGGAAAGCATGTGCTGGGCATCTTCAGCACACAGTCAGCTTTGCAACGGTGTCACCATCATTGCTGTCGCTCCTCGGTTTCATACTTAAAAGTCCATTTGAGTGCAACCTCTCCAAAGCTTGTTCTCAGCTGCCCAGTAGCACAGCGATTAGTGCACGAACGTCTGGCTTCTGCTCCCAGATCCGAAGAGCCAGGAGGGAAAGCATGTGCTGGGCATCTTCAGCACACAGTCAGCTTTGCAACGGTGTCACCATCATTGCTGTCGCTCCTCGCTTTCATACCTAAAGGTCCATTTGAATGCACCCTCTCGGAGCTTGCTCTCGGCTGCCCAGCGGCAGAGTGAGTAGAGCACGAACGGTTGGCTTCTGCTCCCACAGTCGAAGAGCCAGGAGGGAAAGCATGTGCTGGGCATCTTCAGCACACAGTCAGCTTTGCAACGGTGTCACCATCATTGCTGTCGCTCCTCGCTTTCATACCTAAAGGTCCATTTGAATGCACCCTCTTCGGAGCTTGCTCTCGGCTGCCCAGTAGCACAGTGAGTAGAGCACGAACGGTGGCCGTCTGCTCCCAGAGCCGAAGAGCCAGGAGGGAAAGCATGTGCTGGGCATCTTCAGCACACAGTCAGCTTTGCAACGGTGTCACCATCATTGCTGTCGCTCCTCGCTTTCATACCTAAAGGTCCATTTGAATGCACCCTCTTCGGAGCTTGCTCTCGGCTGCCCAGCAGCACAGTGAGTAGAGCACGAACGGTTGCCGTCTGCTCCCACAGTCGAAGAGCCAGGAGGGAAAGCATGTGCTGGGCATCTTCAGCACACAGTCAGCTTTGCAACGGTGTCACCATCATTGCTGTCGCTCCTCGCTTTCATACCTAAAGGTCCATTTGAATGCACCCTCTTCGGAGCTAGCTCTCGGCTGCCCAGCAGCACAGCGATTAGAGCACGAACGTCTGGCATCTGCTCCCAGATCCGAAGAGCCAGGAGGGAAAGCATGTGCTGGGCATCTTCAGCACACAGTCAGCTTTGCAACGGTGTCACCATCATTGCTGTCGCTCCTCGCTTTCATACCTAAAGGTCCATTTGAATGCACCCTCTTCGGAGCTTGCTCTCGGCTGCCCAGCTGCACAGTGAGTAGAGCACGAACAGTTGCCGTCTGCTCCCACAATCGAAGAGCCAGGAGGGAAAGCATGTGCTGTGCATCTTCAGCACACAGTCAGCTTTGCAACGGTGTCACCATGATTGCTGTCGCTCCTCGCTTTCATACCTAAAGGTCCATTTGAATGGGTTAGGGCTTGCTCTCGGCTGCCCAGCAGTTAGGGTTAGGGTAGAGGTTACGAACGGTCTGTTCTGCTCCCAGAGCCGAAGAGCCAGGAGGGAAAGCATGTGCTGGGCATCTTCAGCACAGAGTCAGCTTTGCAATGGTGTCACCATCATTGCTGTCGCTCCTCAGTTTCATACCTAAAGGTCCATTTGAATGCACCCTCTTCAGAGCTTGTTCTCGGCTGCCCAGCAGCACAGTGATTAGAGCACGAGGGTCTGCCGTCTGCTCCCACAGTCGAAGAGCCAGGAGGGAAAGCATGTGCTGGGCATCTTCAGCACACAGTCAGCTTTGCAACGGTGTCACCATCATTGCTGTCGCTCCTCGGTTTCATACCTAAAAGTCCATTTGAATGCAACCTCTCCAAAGCTTGCTTCTCGGCTGCCCAGCAGCACAGCGATTAGTGCACGAACGTCTGGCTCTGCTCCCAGATCCGAAGAGCCAGGAGGGAAAGCATGTGCTGGGCATCTTCAGCACACAGTCAGCTTTGCAACGGTGTCACCATCATTGCTGTCGCTCCTCGCTTTCTTTCATACCTAAAGGTCCATTTGAATGCACCCTCTTCGGAGCTTGCTCTCGGCTGCCCAGCTGCACAGTGAGTAGAGCACGAACGTCTGGCCGTCTGCTCCCAGATCGAAGAGCCAGGAGGGAAAGCATGTGCTGGGCATCTTCAGCACACAGTCAGCTTTGCAACGGTGTCACCATCATTGCTGTCGCTCCTCGGTTTCATACCTAAAGGTCCATTTGAATTCACCCTCTACGGAGCTTGCTCTCGGCTGCCCAGCAGCACAGCGATTAGAGCACGAACGTCTGGCGTCTGCTCCCAGAGCCGAAGAGCCAGGAGGGAAAGCATGGGCTGGGCATCTTCAGCACACAGTCAGCTTTGCAACGGTGTCACCATCATTGCTGTTGCTCCTCGGTTTCATACCTAAAGGTCCATTTGAATGCACCCTCTTCGGAGCTTGCTCTCGGCTGCCCAGCAGCACAGTGTTAGAGCACGAACGTTGGCCGTCTGCTCCCACAGTCGAAGAGCCAGGAGGGAAAGCATGTGCTGGGCATCTTCAGCACACAGTCAGCTTTGCAATGGTGTCACCATCATTGCTGTCGCTCCTCGCTTTCATACCTAACGGTCCATTTGAATGCACCCTCTTCAAAGCTTGCTCTCGGCTGCCCAGCAGCACAGTGAGTAGAGCACGAACAGTTGCCGTCTGCTCCCAGATCCGAAGAGCCAGGAGGGATAGCTTGTGCTGGTCATCTTCAGCACACAGTCAGCTTTGCAACGGTGTCACCATCATTGCTGTCGCTCCTCGCTTTCATACCTAAAGGTCCATTTGAATGCACCCTCTTCGGAGCTTGCTCTCGCTGCCCAGCAGCACAGTGAGTAGAGCACGAACGGTGGCCTCTGCTCCCACAGTCGAAGAGCCAGGAGGGAAAGCATGTGCTGGGCATCTTCAGCACACAGTCAGCTTTGCAACGGTGTCACCATCATTGCTGTCGCTCCTCGGTTTCATACGTAAAAGTCCACTTGAATACAACCTCTCCGGAGCTTGCACTTGGCTACTGAGCAGCACAGTGAGTAGAGCACGAACGTCTGGCTTCTGCTCCCAGATCCGAAGAGCCAGGAGGGAAAGCATGTGCTGGGCATCTTCAGCACACAGTCAGCTTTGCAACGGTGTCACCATCATTGCTGTCGCTCCTCGCTTTCATACCTAAAGGTCCATTTGAATGCACCCTCTTCGGAGCTTGCTCTCAGCTGCCCAGCTGCACAGTGAGTAGAGCACGAACAGTTGCTGTCTGCTCCCACAATCGAAGAGCCAGGAGGGAAAGCTGGTGAAAGCTTTGGGTTAGGGTTAGGGTTAGGGTTAGGGTTAGGGTTAGGGGTTAGGGTTAGGGTTAGGGGTTAGGGTTAGGGTTAGGGTTAGGGTTAGGGGTTAGGGTTAGGGTTAGGGTTATGGTTAGGTTTCTGCTCCCACAGCGAAGAGCCAGGAGGGAAAGCATGTGCTGGGCATCTTCAGCACACAGTCAGCTTTGCAACGGGGTTAGGGTCATTAGGCTAGGGTTAGGGTTAGGGTTAGGGTTAGGGTTTCATACCTAAAAGGTTTAGGGTTTGGGGTAGGGGTAGGGGTTGTTAGGGTTTAGGGTTCGAAGAGCCAGGGTGCTGGGCATCTTCAGCACACAGTCAGCTTTGCAACGGTGTTATTGCTGGCTCCTCGGTTTCATACCTAAAAGTCCATTTGGGTTAGGGCTGCCCAGCAGCACAGCGAGTAGAGCACGGTTGCCGTCTGCTCCCACAGTCGAAGAGCCAGGAGGGAAAGCATGTGCTGGGCATCTTCAGCACACAGTCAGCTTTGCAACGGTGTCACCATCATTGCTGTCGCTCCTCGCTTTCATACCTAAAGGTCCATTTGAATGCACCCTCTTCGGAGCTTGCTCTCGGCTGCCCAGCAGCACAGTGAGTAGAGCACGAACGGTTGCCGTCTGCTCCCACAGTCGAAGAGCCAGGAGGGAAAGCATGTGCTGGGCATCTTCAGCACACAGTCAGCTTTGCAAGGCTGTCACCATCATTGCAGTCTCTCCTCAGTTTCATACCTAAAAGTCCATTTGAATGCAACCTCTCCGCAGCTATCACTTAGCTGACCAGCGGCACAGTCATTAGAGCATGAACGTCTGGCCTCTGCTCCCAGAGCCGAAGAGCCAGGAGGGAAAGGGGGTTAGGTTTTGGGTTAGGGTTAGGGTTAGGGGTTGGGTTTGGGTTAGGGTTAGGGTTAGGGTTGGGTTAGGGTTAGGGTTAGGGTTAGGGTTGCCGTCTGCTCCCACAGTCGAAGAGCCAGGAGGGAAAGCATGTGCTGGCCATCTTCAGCACACAGTCAGCTTTGCAATGCTGTCACCATTATTGCTGTCACTCCTCGGTTTCATACCTAAAAGTACATTTGAATGCAACCTCTCCAAAGCTGCTTCTCAGCTGCCCAGCAGCACAGCGATTAGTGCACGAACGTCTGGCTTCTGCTCCCAGATTCGAAGAGCCAGGAGGGAAAGCATGTGCTGGGCATCTTCAGCACACAGTCAGCTTTGCAACGGTGTCACCATCATTGCTGTCGCTCCTCGCTTTCATACCTAAAGGTCCATTTGAATGCACCATCTTCGAGCTTGCTCTCGGCTGCCCAGCAGCACAGTGAGTAGAGCACGAACGGTTGCCGTCTGCTCCCACAGTCGAAGAGCCAGGAGGGAAAGCATGTGCTGGGCATCTTCAGCACACAGTCAGCTTTGCAACGGTGTCACCATCATTGCTGTCGCTCCTCGCTTTCATACCTAAAAGTCCATTTGAATGCACCCTCTTCGGAGCTTGCTCTCGGCTGCCCAGCAGCACAGTGAGTAGAGCACGAACGTCTGGCTTCTGCTCCCAGATCAGAAGAGCCAGGAGGGAAAGCATGTGCTGGGCATCTTCAGCACACAGTCAGCTTTGCAACGGTGTCACCATCATTGCTGTCGCTCCTCGCTTTCATACCTAAAGGTCCATTTGAATGCACCCTCTTCGGAGCTTGCTCTCGGCTGCCCAGCAGCACAGTGTGTAGAGCACGAACAGTTGCCGTCTGCTCCCACAATCGAAGAGCCAGGAGGGAAAGCTGGTGCTGGGCATCTTCAGCACACAGTCAGCTTTGCAACGGTGTCACCATCATTGCTGTCGCTCCTCACTTTCATACCGAGAAGTTCATTTGAATCCAACTTCTCTGCTCGTTGCTCTTGGCTGCCCAGCAGCACAGTCAGTAGAGCACGAACGTCTGGCCTCTGCTCCCACAGCCGAAGAGCCAGGAGGGAAAGCATGTGCTGGGCATCTTCAGCACACAGTCAGCTTTGCAACGGTGTCACCATCATTGCTGTCGCTCCTCGGTTTCATACTTAAAGGTCCATTTGAATGCAGGGTCTTCGGAGCTTGCTCTCGGCTGCCCAGCAGCACAGTGAGTAGAGCACGAACGGTTGCCGTCTGCTCCCACAGTCGAAGAGCCAGGAGGGAAAGCATGTGCTGGGCATCTTCAGCACACAGTCAGCTTTGCAACGGTGTCACCATCATTGCTGTCGCTCCTCGGTTTCATACCTAAAAGTCCATTTGAATGCAACCTCTCGGAGCTTGCTCTCGGCTGCCCAGCAGCACAGTCAGTAGAGCACGAACGTCTGGCCTCTGCTCCCACAGTCGAAGAGCCAGGAGGGAAAGCATGTGCTGGGCATCTTCAGCACACAGTCAGCTTTGCAACGGTGTCACCATCATTGCTGTCGCTCCTCGGTTTCATACCTAAAAGTCCATTTGAATGCACCTCTTCAGAGCTTGCTCTCGGCTGCCCAGCAGCACAGTGAGTAGAGCACGAACAGTTGCCGTCTGCTCCCACAGTCGAAGAGCCAGGAGGGAAAGCATGTGCTGGGCATCTTCAGCACACAGTCAGCTTTGCAACGGTGTCACCATCATTGCTGTCGCTCCTCGGTTTCATACCTAAAAGTCCATTTGAATGCACCTCTTCGGGCTTGCTCTGGCTGCCCAGCAGCACAGTGAGTAGAGCACGAACGTCTGGCCACTGCTCCCAGAGCCGAAGAGCCAGGAGGGAAAGCATGTGCTGGGCATCTTCAGCACACAGTCAGCTTTGCAAGCCAGGAAGGAAAGCATGTGCTGGGCATCTTCAGCACACAGTCAGCTTTGCAACGGTGTCACCATCATTGCTGTCGCTCCTCGCTTTCATACCTAAAGGTCCATTTGAATGCACCCTCTTCGGAGCTTTCTCTCGGCTGCCCAGCAGCCCAGTTAGTAGAGCACGAACGGTTTGCCGTCTGCTGCCAGAGCCGAAGAGCCAGGAGGGAAAGCATGTGCTGGGCATCTTCAGCACACAGTCAGCTTTGCAACGGTGTTGTAGAGAGCTTAACAACAGAATGGCTAAGTAACAGAGGTCATGATACTGTGCAGCTGGTGGAAATATAGGCCTCAAGGCTACGGTAGTTTTGTGGTTAATGTTCACCCTGAGTTGCTCAAGAAACAGGATGTACATCTTGCTGAGATAGCGCCATCTTGCTGAGATGGCGCAACGGTAATGCTTGGGCAAGCTGGGACAAGCTGGGACATGTCGAGGCATGTTGAAGCAGGAGGCGGTCACGGTTGCTTGGGAGGCCCCTGCGTCAGCACGGGCTGACCAATGATTTTGCTGTATCCTAGCAGGAAATGTATCTAACACTGCAGGCTATAAAAAGGGTTGTATCTTGCTAAATAAACGAGACTTGCTGACCATGAGAGCATGAGGCTTGTCTCCCGCGACTCCAACAATTGGCGCCCGAACAGGGACCCGAACAGGGAACGGGGATCCCTCCTTCTGCCTAGAGGAGTTGCGTTGGGTGCAGGTCTCGACATAAAGACGGCTTCTGCAGGACTGCAGTGACACATCGGTGGGCTGCTTGCTTTCTGCTTTGGCCCAGAGCGCAGCATCGGCTGGCTCTGCTGCTACGCGTTGCCGACGCCTGGAGGGTGCAACGGATCCGGTAAATATGGACAGGCAAGCAGCGTATGATCTTTTCACTGCCTTCCTCCGTCGTCGGGGGGTAAAAGGCTTAGATTTTGATAAGGACCCGGAATACAGGGCCCCGGCCGACGGGGACCCGGGATACAGGGCCCCGGTCGACGGGGACCCGGAACGGCGAGTGAGCGGCGCCGGCGGCAGCGGCCGGGAAGCGCGGGCAATGCTGCTGCGGTGGCGTGACGGACCCGGGTGCTTCGGCTAACCGAAAGAATCCGCCGCTGGGGCGAACCAGACACTGCTGCGTCGGGAGGCCGATCCGGAGACCGAGGTTACAGGACGACCCAGAAGAAGACGATCCGGAAAAGGCTGGCCATGAAAATGGACCGAGAGGTAGCCCTGGACTTATTACAGTGCTTTTTATAAAAGCGGGGAACTGAGCCCTGAACTTTTTGCAGTGCTTTTTATAAAAGCGGGGAATTGAGCCTGAGACTCTAAAGCAGCTAGCAGGTCTAGTGGCTAGGGAAGGCTAAGAGATTTTTTTTGCAGATCCTAATACAATATTTGAGGAGAGTGAGTGGCGAAAGTTTGGTGATGAACTATTTGACTCAGTGCTTAATGATTATAAAAAGGCAAAGAAACTCGGTAAACCACGGAGGGAAGTAATGAACTGTATAAAAAGATACAAGGCAGAAAAGAAAACTGCCGCGGTAGCAACGAAGAAACTAGGAACAGACGTGCCCGGTCGGTTGAAACCGGGGGAAGATTACAACGCGTTCCCCCCCCCAACTCGCGAGAGCACAGGGTTTCACCTCCCCCCCCACCCCCCTCCCTTCCTTTTCTCCCCCTCCATCAGAAGGTGCCGCGGAGGAGGTGTAACCCCCTGCTCCCCCACCACCCCAGTTCCGAAAGTAGGGACTTTGAAAAGGACAGAGAAAGTGTATTAGAAGGGATACGCATGATAAATGTCGAGGAATCCGAAAGAAAGAGGGCGGTGCCTCGGCGCCGGATCGATTGCGGCGCCACTGTGAAGCACGCAGTAGAAAATAGGGATCATGCGCTAGCGGGAGATTTAAAGGAACCGCGAGCCTCTCCAACCCACTACGCCGTAGAGTGAAAAAATGAAGGATCAGCCCCCGAATCCCCTGAATCCGAGCCAGATTTATATCCTCTGTTTCCAGACCCTGACTCTTGGTCTCCCGGGTCGGTCTGCTCAGACTTACTGGCCCTGGAGACGCTCAGTTGTAACAATGGGTAACCAAATATGTGATCATTACTGGGGAATTTTCTGCAATGGGCATCTTTGCATATCCTATGTTTACTACACAGCAGGGGGCTAAAGAGTGGGAAGCTCTATATGTTATGATTTTTTCTTGCAATTGACAGGGAGAGCCCATACAGTTTCTCTGTGATACTCATGTACTAGAAGTTGGTAAATATAAGTATGACCAGGTTTCTATCAACCCTTGGAGACCTCTGTAGATACTGCTGGCCACTTCTTCCAGCACAGGCTGGCCACCTGTGTCGGAATGAGTGTGCATTTTTCTCAGTATAAAAGCCCAAGCCTCATACGATGTGGGGGAGGCAGAGCCTCTGCGGGGACGCCCGCTAAGTTTGAGCCTGCCACCTCGCACTGCAGTGATGCTTCTCGGAGCTGGTTTGCTGTTAGTCTCCACAGGGTCCTTGTTCTGTACGTGGGACTGTAGTGGGAGTAATGATGGCTTTTGCAGGGACTAAAAAAAAAAAAAAAAAAAAAAAAAAAAAAAAAAAAAGAGGGGGGAAGAGAGAGAGTAATGATGCTGCAATTAAACCTGTCTAACCTGTCTACTTCTGAAGAACTGATAACCTGGGGGAGGGGGTATATTTGTGTCCTCCTGCCTACAGGTCCATGGTGACTGCCTGCAAAGTTTGTCAAGCCTTGCCATGAGCTGGACAGACGAATGGATAAACCTGATGCCTCAGCTACAGGAGCTGACCGTGATTACCCCAAGCAGAATGAGATAGAGGAAGAGAAAGAACAAATAACTGCAAAACATCACTTGGGGGCAACTGAAAAGTAACATCCTGAATATGTGTGCTTGTAAAGTAGCTATATTAGAGGTTGTGATTGTGTATAAAACCACCTGTATTTACTAGCTAGTTGCTAATAAGAAACTGCCTGCAGAACCTTTTGTTGTTGGAACAGGGACATGGATGTGAAGAGTTTGATGGAATGTGTTGTATGAGTCTCTCTGATCACTCTAATTCCATTCATAAGTAATTGGCGCTATTGAAAGACAATATGCGAAAATTACAAGAGACAAGTGATCCTTTCACAAACTGGTTAGCGTCCTTTGGATTATCTCCCTGGTTAATTACTTTGATAGAAAAAATTGTTTTGGTGTTGGCTATAATCTTGCTTGCAATTTTGCTTTTACCATGTATTATGCAGTGTTTGCAAAAAATGATATCGAATACCTTTAATCATAATATGGCTATGCTTGCTACTAAAGAAAACGGGGGAAGTGTAGAGAGCTTAACAACAGAATGGCTAAGTAACAGAGGTCATGATACTGTGCAGCTGGTGGAAATATAGGCCTCAAGGCTACGGTAATCTTGTGGTTAATGTTCACCCTGAGTTGCTCAAGAAACAGGATGTACATCTTGCTGAGATAGCGCCATCTTGCTGAGATGGCGCAACGGTAATGCTTGGGCAAGCTGGGACAAGCTGGGACATGTCGAGGCATGTTGAAGCAGGAGGCGGTCACGGTTGCTTGGGAGGCCCCTGCGTCAGCACGGGCTGACCAATGATTTTGCTGTATCCTAGCAGGAAATGTATCTAACACTGCAGGCTATAAAAAGGGTTGTATCTTGCTAAATAAACGAGACTTGCTGACCATGAGAGCATGAGGCTTGTCTCCCGCGACTCCAACACGGTGTCACCATCATTGCTGTCGCTCCTCGGTGTCATACCTAAAGGTCCATTTGAATGCACCCTCTTCGGAGCTTGCTCTCGGCTGCCCAGCAGCACAGTGAGTAGAGCACGAACAGTTGCCGTCTGCTCCCACAATCGAAGAGCCAGGAGGGAAAGCTGGTGCTCTGAATCTTCTGCACACAGTCAGCTTTGACCCAGTGCGTCCATCATTGCTGTCGCTCCTCACTTTCATACCTAGAAGTTCATTTGAATCCAACTTTTCTGCTCGTTGCTCTTGGCTGCCCAGCAGCACAGTCAGTAGAGCATGAACGTCTGGCCTCTGCTCCCAGAGCCGAAGAGCCCGGAGGGAAAGCATGTGCTGGGCATCTTCAGCACACAGTCAGCTTTGCAACGGTGTCACCATCATTGCTGTCGCTCCTCGGTTTCATATGTAAAAGTCCATTTGAATGCAACGTCTCCAAAGCTTGTTCTCGGCTGCCCAGGGGCACAGTGATTAGTGCATGAACGTCTGGCCTCTGCTCTTAGAGCCGAAGAGCCAGGATGGAAAACATGTGCTGGGCATCTTCAGCACACAGTCAGCTTTGCAACGGTGTCACCATCATTGCTGTCGCTCCTCGGTTTCATACTTAAAAGTCCATTTGAGTGCAACCTCTCCGAAGCTTGTTCTCGGCTGCGAACGTCTGGCTTCTGCTCCCAGATCCGAAGAGCCAGGAGGGAAAGCATGTGCTGGGCATCTTCAGCACACAGTCAGCTTTGCAACGGTGTCACCATCATTGCTGTCGCTCCTCGGTTTCATACCTAAAGGTCCATTTGAATGCACCCTCTTCAGAGCTTGCTCTCGGCTGCCCAGCAGCACAGTGAGTAGAGCACGAACGGTTGTCGTCTGCTCCCACAGTCGAAGAGCCAGGAGGGAAAGCATGTGCTGCGCATCTTCAGCACACAGTCAGCTTTGCAATGCTGTCACCATTATTGCTGTCACTCCTCGGTTTCATACCTAAAAGTACATTTGAATGCAACCTCTCCAAAGCTGCTTCTCAGCTGCCCAGTAGCTCAGCGATTAGTGCACGAACGTCTGGCCTCTGCTCCCAGAGCCGAAGAGCCAGGAGGGAAAGCATGTGCTGGGCATCTTCAGCACACAGTCAGCTTTGCAACGGTGTCACCATCATTGCTGTCGCTCCTCGCTTTCATACCTAAAGGTCCATTTGAATGCACCCTCTTCGGAGCTTGCTCTCGGCTGCCCAGCAGCACAGTGAGTAGAGCACGAACGGTTGCCGTCTGCTCCCACAGTCGAAGAGCCAGGAGGGAAAGCATGTGCTGGGCATCTTCAGCACACAGTCAGCTTTGCAACGGTGTCACCATCATTGCTGTCGCTCCTCACTTTCATACCTAAAAGTCCAGTTGAATGCAACCTCTCTCGGAGCTTGCTCTGGCTGCCCAGCAGCACAGTGAGTAGAGCACGAACGTCTGGCCTCTGCTCCCAGAGCCGAAGAGCCAGGAGGGAAAGCATGTGCTGGGCATCTTCAGCACACAGTCAGCTTTGCAACGGTGTCACCATCATTGCTGTCGCTCCTCGCTTTCATACCTAAAGTCCATTTGAATGCAACCTCTTCGGAGCTTGCTCTCGGCTGCCCAGCAGCACAGTGAGTAGAGCACGAACGTCTGCCGTCTGCTCCCAGAGTCGAAGAGCCAGGAGGGAAAGCATGTGCTGGGCATCTTCAGCACACAGTCAGCTTTGCAACGGTGTCACCATCATTGCTGTCGCTCCTCGGTTTCATACCTAAAAGGTCCATTTGAATGCAACCTCTCGGAGCTTGCTCTCGGCTGCCCAGTAGAACAGTGATTAGAGCACGAACGTTGCCGTCTGCTCCCAGATCGAAGAGCCAGGAGGGAAAGCATGTGCTGGGCATCTTCAGCACACAGTCAGCTTTGCAACGGTGTCACCATCATTGCTGTCGCTCCTCGGTTTCATACCTAAAAGTCCATTTGAATGCAACCTCTCCGGAGCTTGCTCTCGGCTGGGTTAGCACAGCGATTAGAGCACGAACGTCTGGCTTCTGCTCCCAGATCCGAAGAGCCAGGAGGGAAAGCATGTGCTGGGCATCTTCAGCACACAGTCAGCTTTGCAACGGTGTCACCATCATTGCTGTCGCTCCTCGCTTTCATACCTAAAGGTCCATTTGAATGCACCCTCTTCGGAGCTTGCTCTCGGCTGCCCAGCAGCACAGTGAGTAGAGCACGAAGGGTTGCCGTCTGCTCCCACAGTCGAAGAGCCAGGAGGGAAAGCATTTGCTGGGCATCTTCAGCACACAGTCAGCTTTGCAATGGTGTCACCATCATTGCTGTCTCTCCTCGGTTTCATACCTAAAAGTCCATTTGAATGCAACCTCTCCGGAGCTTGCTCTTTGCTGCCCAGTAGCACAGCGATTAGAGCACGAACGTCTGGCCTCTGCTCCCAGAGCCGAAGAGCCAGGAGGGAAAGCATGTGCTGGGCATCTTCAGCACACAGTCAGCTTTGCAACGGTGTCACCATCATTGCTGTCGCTCCTCGCTTTCATACTTAAAAGTCCGTTTGAGTGAAACCTCTCCGAAGCTTGTTCTCGGCTGCCCAGGGGCAGAGCGATTAGTGCACGAACGTCTGGCTTCTGCTCCCCGATCGAAGAGCCAGGAGGGAAAGCATGTGCTGGGCATCTTCAGCACACAGTCAGCTTTGCAACGGTGTCACCATCATTGCTGTCGCTCCTCGCTTTCATACCTAAAGGTCCATTTGAATGCAACCTCTCGGAGCTTGCTCTCGGCTGCCCAGTAGCACAGTGAGTAGAGCACGAACGTTGCCTCTGCTCCCACAGCCGAAGAGCCAGGAGGGAAAGCATGTGCTGGGCATCTTCAGCACACAGTCAGCTTTGCAACGGTGTCACCATCATTGCTGTCGCTCCTCGCTTTCATACCTAAAGGTCCATTTGAATGCACCCTCTTCGGAGCTTGCTCTCGGCTGCCCAGCAGCACAGTGATTAGAGCACGAACGGTTGCCGTCTGCTCCCAGATCGAAGAGCCAGGAGGGAAAGCATGTGCTGGGCATCTTCAGCACACAGTCAGCTTTGCAACGGTGTCACCATCATTGCTGTCGCTCCTCGCTTTCATACCTAAAGGTCCATTTGAATGCACCCTCTCCGGAGCTTGCTCTTGGCTGCCCAGCAGCACAGTGAGTAGAGCACGAACGTCTGCCGTCTGCTCCACAGCCGAAGAGCCAGGAGGGAAAGCATGTGCTGGGCATCTTCAGCACACAGTCAGCTTTGCAACGGTGTCACCATCATTGCTGTCGCTCCTCGCTTTCATACCTAAAGGTCCATTTGAATGCACCCTCTTCGGAGCTTGCTCTCGGCTGCCCAGCAGCACAGTGAGTAGAGCACGAACGTTGCCGTCTGCTCCCAGATCGAAGAGCCAGGAGGGAAAGCATGTGCTGGGCATCTTCAGCACACAGTCAGCTTTGCAACGGTGTCACCATCATTGCTGTCGCTCCTCGCTTTCATACCTATAAAGGTCCATTTGAATGCACCCTCTTCGGAGCTTGCTCTCGGCTGCCCAGCAGCACAGTGAGTAGAGCACGAACGGTTGCCGTCTGCTCCCACAGTCGAAGAGCCAGGAGGGAAAGCATGTGCTGGGCATCTTCAGCACACAGTCAGCTTTGCAACGGTGTCACCATCATTGCTGTCGCTCCTCGCTTTCATACCTAAAAGTCCATTTGAATGCACCCTCTACGGAGCTTGGTCTCGGCTGCCCAGCAGCACAGCGATTAGAGCACGAACGTCTGGCCTCTGCTCCCAGATCCGCAGAGCCAGGAGGGAAAGCATGTGCTGGGCATCTTCAGCACACAGTCAGCTTTGCAACGGTGTCACCATCATTGCTGTCGCTCCTCGCTTTCATACCTAAAGGTCCATTTGAATGCACCCTCTTCGGAGCTTGCTCTCGGCTGCCCAGCAGCACAGTGAGTAGAGCACGAACGTTGCCGTCTGCTCCCACAATCGAAGAGCCAGGAGGGAAAGCATGTGCTGGGCATCTTCAGCACACAGTCAGCTTTGCAACGGTGTCACCATCATTGCTGTCGCTCCTCGCTTTCATACCTAAAGGTCCATTTGAATGCACCCTCTTCGGAGCTTGCTCTCGGCTGCCCAGCAGCACAGTGAGTAGAGCACGAACGTTGCCGTCTGCTCCCACAGTCGAAGAGCCAGGAGGGAAAGCATGTGCTGGGCATCTTCAGCACACAGTCAGCTTTGCAACGGTGTCACCATCATTGCTGTCGCTCCTCGCTTTCATAGGGTTAAAGGTCCATTTGAATGTTACCCTCTTAGGGAGCTTGCTCTCGGCTGCCCAGCAGCACAGTGAGTAGAGCACGAACGGTTGCCGTCTGCTCCCCCAGTCGAAGAGCCAGGAGGGAAAGCATGTGCTGGGCATCTTCAGCACACAGTCAGCTTTGCAACGGTGTCACCATCATTGCTGTCGCTCCTCGGTTTCATACCTAAAAGGTCCATTTGAATGCACCCTCTTCGGAGCTTGCTCTCGGCTGCCCAGCAGCACAGTGAGTAGAGCACGAACAGTTGCCGTCTGCTCCCACAATCGAAGAGCCAGGAGGGAAAGCATGTGCTGGGCATCTTCAGCACACAGTCAGCTTTGCAACGGTGTCACCATCATCATTGCTGTCGCTCCTCAGTGTCATACCTAAAGGTCCATTTGAATGCACCCTCTTCAGAGCTTGCTCTCGGCTGCCCAGCAGCACAGTGAGTAGAGCACGAACAGTTGCCGTCTGCTCCCACAATCGAAGAGCCAGGAGGGAAAGCATGTGCTGGGCATCTTCAGCACACAGTCAGCTTTGCAACAGTGTCACCATCATTGCTGTCGCTCCTCGCTTTCATACCTAAAGGTCCATTTGAATGCACCCTCTTCGGAGCTTGCTCTTGGCTGCCCAGCAGCACAGTCAGTAGAGCACGAACGTCTGGCCTCTGCTCTCAGAGCCGAAGAGCCAGGAGGGAAAGCATGTGCTGGGCATCTTCAGCACACAGTCAGCTTTGCAACGGTGTCACCATCATTGCTGTCGCTCCTCGCTTTCATACCTAAAGGTCCATTTGAATGCACCCTCTTCGGAGCTTGCTCTCGGCTGCCCAGCAGCACAGTGAGTAGAGCACGAACGGTTGCGTCTGCTCCCACAGTCGAAGAGCCAGGAGGGAAAGCATGTGCTGGGCATCTTCAGCACACAGTTAGCTTTGCAACGGTGTCACCATCATTGCTGTCGCTCCTCGCTTTCATACCTAAAAGTCCACTCGAATGCAACCTCTACGGAGCTTGCTCTGAGCTGCCAAGTAGCACAGCGATTAGAGCACGAACGTCTGGCCTCTGCTCCCAGAGCCGAAGAGCCAGGAGGGAAAGCATGTGCTGGGCATCTTCAGCACACAGTCAGCTTTGCAACGGTGTCACCATCATTGCTGTCGCTCCTCGCTTTCATACTTAAAAGTCCATTTGAGTGCAACCTCTCCGAAGCTTGTTCTCGGCTGCCCAGGGCAGAACGATTAGTGCACGAACGTCTGGCTTCTGCTCCCAGATCCGAAGAGCCAGGAGGGAAAGCATGTGCTGGGCATCTTCAGCACACAGTCAGCTTTGCAACGGTGTCACCATCATTGCTGTCGCTCCTCGCTCCTAAAGGTCCATTTGAATGCACCCTCTTCGGAGCTTGCTCTCGGCTGCCCAGCTGCACAGTGAGTAGAGCACGAACAGTTGCCGTCTGCTCCCACAATCGAAGAGCCAGGAGGGAAAGCTGGTGAAAGCTTAGGGTTAGGGTTAGGGTTAGGGTTAGGGTTAGGGTTAGGGGTTAGGGTTAGGGTTAGGGTTAGGGTTAGGGTTAGGGTTAGGGTTAGGGTTAGGGGTTAGGGTTAGGCTTAGGGTTATGGTTAGGGTTAGGGTTAGGGTTAGGGTTAGGGTTAGGGTTAGGGTTAGGGTTAGGGTTAGGGTTAGGGTTAGGGTTAGGGTTAGGGTTAGGGTTAGGGTTAGGGTTAGGGTTAGGGTTAGGGTTGGGTTAGGGTTAGGGTTAGGGTTAGGGTTGCCGTCTGCTCCCACAGTCGAAGAGCCAGGAGGGAAAGCATGTGCGGGGCATCTTCAGCACACAGTCAGCTTTGCAATGCTGTCACCATTATTGCTGTCACTCCTCGGTTTCATACCTAAAAGTACATTTGAATGCAACCTCTCCAAAGCTGCTTCTCAGCTGCCCAGAAGCTCAGCGATTAGTGCACGAACGTCTGGCCTCTGCTCCCAGCGCCGAAGAGCCAGGAGGGAAAGCATGTGCTGGGCATCTTCAGCACACAGTCAGCTTTGCAACGGTGTCACCATCATTGCTGTCGCTCCTCAGTGTCATACCTAAAGGTCCATTTGAATGCACCCTCTTCGGAGCTTGCTCTCGGCTGCCCAGCAGCACAGTGAGTAGAGCACGAACAGTTGCCGTCTGCTCCCGAGCCGAAGAGCCAGGAGGGAAAGCATGTGCTGGGCATCTTCAGCACACAGTCAGCTTTGCAACGGTGTCACCATCATTGCTGTCGCTCCTCGCTTTCATACCTAAAGGTCCATTTGAATGCACCCTCTTCGGAGCTTGCTCTCGGCTGCCCAGCAGCACAGTGAGTAGAGCACGAACGGTTGCCGTCTGCTCCCACAGTCGAAGAGCCAGGAGGGAAAGCATGTGCTGGGCATCTTCAGCACACAGTCAGCTTTGCAACGGTGTCACCATCATTGCTGTCGCTCCTCAGTTTCATACCTAAAGGTCCATTTGAATGCACCCTCTTCGGAGCTTGCTCTCGGCTGCCCAGCAGCACAGTGAGTAGAGCACGAACAGTTGCCGTCTGCTCCCACAATCGAAGAGCCAGGAGGGAAAGCATGTGCTGGGCATCTTCAGCACACAGTCAGCTTTGCAACGGTGTCACCATCATTGCTGTCGCTCCTCGCTTTCATACCTAAAGGTCCATTTGAATGCACCCTCTTCCGAGCTTGCTCTCGGCTGCCCAGCAGCACAGTGAGTAGAGCACGAACGTCTGGCTTCTGCTCCCAGATCCGAAGAGCCAGGAGGGAAAGCATGTGCTGGGCATCTTCAGCACACAGTCAGCTTTGCAACGGTGTCACCATCATTGCTGTCGCTCCTCGCTTTCATACCTAAAGGTCCATTTGAATGCACCCTCTTCGGAGCTTGCTCTCGGCTGCCCAGCAGCACAGTGAGTAGAGCACGAACGTTGCCGTCTGCTCCCACAATCGAAGAGCCAGGAGGGAAAGCATGTGCTGGGCATCTTCAGCACACAGTCAGCTTTGCAACGGTGTCACCATCATTGCTGTCGCTCCTCGCTTTCATACCTAAAGGTCCATTTGAATGCACCCTCTTCGGAGCTTGCTCTCGGCTGCCCAGCAGCACAGTGAGTAGAGCACGAACGGTTGCCGTCTGCTCCCACAGTCGAAGAGCCAGGAGGGAAAGCATGTGCTGGGCATCTTCAGCACACAGTCAGCTTTGCAACGGTGTCACCATCATTGCTGTCGCTCCTCGCTTTCATACCTAAAAGTCCAATTGAATGCAACCTCTTCGGAGCTTGCTCTCGGCTGCCCAGCAGCACAGTGAGATTAGAGCACGAACGTTGCCGTCTGCTCCCACAGTCGAAGAGCCAGGAGGGAAAGCATGTGCTGGGCATCTTCAGCACACAGTCAGCTTTGCAACGGTGTCACCATCATTGCTGTCGCTCCTCGCTTTCATACCTAAAAGTCCTTTTGAGTGCAACCTCTGCAAAGCTTGTTCTCGGCTGCCCAGCAGCACAGTGAGTAGAGCACGAACAGTTGCCGTCTGCTCCCACAATCGAAGAGCCAGGAGGGAAAGCATGTGCTGGGCATCTTCAGCACACAGTCAGCTTTGCAACGGTGTCACCATCATTGCTGTCGCTCCTCGCTTTCATACCTAAAGGTCCATTTGAATGCACCCTCTTCGGAGCTTGCTCTCGGCTGCCCAGCAGCACAGTGAGTAGAGCACGAACGGCTGCCGTCTGCTCCCACAGTCGAAGAGCCAGGAGGGAAAGCATGTGCTGGGCATCTTCAGCACACAGTCAGCTTTGCAACGGTGTCACCATCATTGCTGTCGCTCCTCAGTTTCATACCTAAAGGTCCATTTGAATGCACCCTCTTCGGAGCTTGCTCTCGGCTGCCCAGCAGCACAGTGAGTAGAGCACGAACGGTTGCCGTCTGCTCCCACAGTCGAAGAGCCAGGAGGGAAAGCATGTGCTGGGCATCTTCAGCACACAGTCAGCTTTGCAACGGTGTCACCATCATTGCTGTCGCTCCTCGCTTTCATACCTAAAGGTCCATTTGAATGCCCCCTTCGGAGCTTGCTCTCGGCTGCCCAGCAGCACAGTGAGTAGAGCACGAACGTTGCCGTCTGCTCCCACAGTCGAAGAGCCAGGAGGGAAAGCATGTGCTGGGCATCTTCAGCACACAGTCAGCTTTGCAACGGTGTCACCATCATTGCTGTCGCTCGCTTTCATACCTAAAGGTCCATTTGAATGCACCCTCTTCGGAGCTTGCTCTCGGCTGCCCAGCAGCACAGTGAGTAGAGCACGAACGGTTGCCGTCTGCTCCCACAGTCGAAGAGCCAGGAGGGAAAGCATGTGCTGGGCATCTTCAGCACACAGTCAGCTTTGCAACGGTGTCACCATCATTGCTGTCGCTCCTCGCTTTCATACCTAAAAGTCCACGCGAATGCAACCTCTACGGAGCTTGCTCTGAGCTGCCAAGTAGCACAGCGATTAGAGCACGAACGTCTGGCCTCTGCTCCCAGAGCCGAAGAGCCAGGAGGGAAAGCATGTGCTGGGCATCTTCAGCACACAGTCAGCTTTGCAACGGTGTCACCATCATTGCTGTCGCTCCTCGCTTTCATACCTAAAGGTCCATTTGAATGCACCCTCTTCGGAGCTTGCTCTCGGCTGCCCAGCAGCACAGTGAGTAGAGCACGAACAGTTGCCGTCTGCTCCCACAATCGAAGAGCCAGGAGGAAAGCTGGACGGTGTCACCATCATTGCTGTCGCTCCTCAGTGTCATACCTAAAGGTCCATTTGAATGCACCCTCTTCAG
>NW_026638516.1:0-47500 GCF_028554395.1 Pezoporus wallicus
GCGGCGCGATGGCGGCGGCGGAGCTGCTGTCGGATGAGGGGTTCCGCGCCGACGGGCGCCGGCCCGGGGAGATCCGGAAGGTGCGGGCCCGGCTCGGGCTGTTCGCGCAGGCCGACGGCTCCGCCTACATCGAGCAGGGCAACACCAAGGCCCTGGCCGTGGTCTACGGCCCGCACGAGGTCAGCGGGCACGGGCAGCGCGGCCGCGGGTCCCCCTCCGCTCCCCTCCGCATCTCCCGGGTCCCCGTCTCCCCGGGTCCCTTTGCTCCCAGCCCCCATTGACCCTGCTCCTCCCCCAGGACCCCCCCCGCTCTTCCCCGTCTTCTCCGGGCCCCTCCGCTCCCTCCTGTCCCGTCCCCCCGCCCCGTTCCGCCGGCTCCCCCCTCGCCCCGTTTATCTCCGGTTCCCCTCGCTCCTTCCTCGGTCCCTCTGCCTCCTGCGCATCCCCCTTCCTGTCCGTGCCCCCCATCCCCGCGTCCCCCTTCCCTCCCGGTCCCTTCCGTCCCCCCCAGGCGCTCCCCCGCTCACGCCTGCCCCGGTGCCGGTCTCAGGTGCGCGGCCCCCGCGGGAAGGCGCTGCCCGAGCGCGCGGTGCTCAACTGCCGGTTCAGCCTGGCCGCTTTCAGCTCGGCCGAGCGGCGGCGGCCGCACGGGGACCGGCGCAGCGCGGAGCTGGCGCTGCAGCTGCAGCAGAGCCTCGAGGCCGCCGTCCTCACGCAGCTCTTCCCGCGCTCCCAGATCGACGTCTACGTGCAGGTACCGCGGGGGGGGCACGGGGGGGACGTGGGGAGATGTGGGGTGGACGTGGGGGGACATGGGGAGATGTGGGGTGGACGTGGGGGGACATGGGGATTTGTGGGGTGGACTTGGGGGGACATGGGGAGATGTGGGGTGGACATGGGGGGACATGGGGAGGTGTGGGGGGACATGGGGGGACATGGGGGGTATGGGGGGACATGGGGGGACATGGGGGGTATGGGGGGACATGGGGGGACATGGGGGGACATGGGGGGTATGGGGGGACATGGGGGGACATGGGGGGACATGGGGAGATGTGGGGTGGACATGGGGGGACATGGGGAGATGTGGGGTGGACATGGGGGGACATGGGGATATGTGGGGTGGACATGGGGGGACATGGGGGAGGGACGTGGGGAGATGTGGGGTGGACATAGGGGGACATGGGGAGATGTGGGGGGGACATGGGGGGACATGGAGGGAGGTGGGGAGATGTGGGGTGGACATGGGGGGACATGGGGAGATGTGGGGTGGACATGGGGGGACATGGGGAGATGTGGGGTGGACATGGGGGGACATGGGGAGATGTGGGGTGGACATGGGGGGACATGGGGAGATGTGGGGGGTGGACATGGGGGGACATGGGGACATGAGGGATGGACATGGGGGGGACATGGGAGGGACGTGGGGAGATGTGGGGTGGACATGGGGGGGACATGGGAGGGACGTGGGGAGATGTGGGGTGGACATGGGGGGACATGGGAGGGGCATAGGGAGGGATGTCGGGGGTTAATGGGGGGACATGGGAGGGACATAGGGAGGGATGTGGGGGATTAATGGAGCTTGGACACTGGGGAGGACTTGGGGCCATATAGAGGGATATTGAGGGGACATCTGTGAGGGACATGGGGGAGCTGTGGGCAAGGACATAGGGATACTGGGGGGACATCGGGGCATGACATTGGCAGGATACTGTTTGGAGCATTGGGGAGAATAGTGGGGGACGTTGGGGGGGTACATGGCAGGGGACATTGGGACATAGGGGAGGGAAACGGGGGGATGATAAGGGGAGATGGGAGGGACCGTGGCAGGGTCATGGGAGAACTGGGGGGCAACACTGGGGGGCACGGTGCTGATGGTGAAGCTGATGGCACTGTGCTGGGTGCCACGCTGTGTGCTCCGGGCCGTGCCACGCGTCGTGTGCTGTGTGCCATGTGTCACGTGTGCCGTGGCCCTGCACCGCATGCCGGTTCCATGTCCCTGTGCCGTGTGCTGCGTCCTTGTGCCGTGTTCCATGTCCTTGTTGTGTCCATGTGTCACACCACGGGCCGTGGTCCAAGCTGTGTGCCATGTGCCACATGTGTGCTGTGTCCCTGTGCTGATGTCCCCGTGCCTGCGGGTGCTGCAGGCGGCTGGGGGCACTGCTGTGCAGGCACCATGGCATGTCCCTGTACCCATGTTCTGTGTCCTTGTGCCATGTTCCTGTATCGCTGTCCCTGTGTCCCTGTCCCCATGTTCTGTGTCCCTCTGTCCCTGTCCACATGTTCTGTGTCCCTGTGCCATGTCCCTGTCCCCATGTTCTGTGTCCCTCTGTCCCTGTCCACATGTTCTGTGTCCCTGTATCCATGTTCTGTGTCCCTATGCCATGTCCCTGTGTCCCTGTCCCTGTCCCCATGTTCTGTGTCCCTGTATCCCTGTCCCCATGTTCTGTATTCCTGTGCCATGTCCCTGTGTCCCTGTCCCTGTACCCATATTCTGTGTCCCTGTATCCAAGTTCTGTGTCCCTGTATCCCTGTCCCCATGTTCTGTGTCCCTGTACCATGTCCCTGTATCCCTGTCCCTGTATCCAAGTTCTGTGTCCCTGTATCCCTGTACCCATGTTCTGTGTCCCTGTATCCAAGTCCCTGTGCCATGTCCCTGTACCATGTTCTGTGTCCCTGTACCATGTCCCTGTATCCCTGTCCCTGTATCCAAGTTCTGTGTCCCTGTATCCCTGTCCCTGTATCCAAGTTCTGTGTCCCTGTATCCCTGTACCCATGTTCTGTGTCCCTATGCCATGTCCCTGTGTCCCTGTACCCATGTTCTGTGTCCCTATGCCATGTCCCTGTATCCCTGTCCCTGTCCCATGTCCCTGTACCCATGTTCTGTGTCCCTGTATCCCTGTCCCTGTATCCATGTTCTGTGTCCCTGTACCATGTTCTGTGTCCCTGTATCCAAGTCCCTGTGCCATGTCCCTGTACCCATGTTCTGTGTCCCTGTCCCTGTATCCATGTTCTATGTCCCTGTATCCCTGTCCCTGTACCATGTCCCTGTACCATGTTCTGTGTCCCTGTATCCAAGTCCCTGTGCCATGTCGCTGTGCCATGTCCCTGTATCCCCGCCCCCGTATCCCTGTCCCTGTGCCATGTCCCTGTACCACATCCCCACGCTGACATCCCCGTGTCCCCACAGGTGCTGCAGGCAGACGGAGGGCACTGCTGTGCCGGCACCACGGCGGCAGCGCTGGCGGTGCTGGACGCGGGGATCCCGCTGCGGGACATGGTGTGCGCCAGCTCGGCCGCGCTGGCCGAGGACACGGCGCTGGCAGACCCCAGCGGGGCCGAGGAGGCGGCGGCGGGGCCAGGGCTGTCGCTGGCGCTGCTGCCGGCCTCGGGGCTCCTGGCGCTGCTGCAGCTCAGCGCCCGCCTGCCCCGCGAGCGCCTGGAGCCGGTGCTGGATGCGGCCACCGCCGGCTGCCGTGCGCTGCACCACGCGCTGGACCGGGAGCTGCGGCAGCGCCTGCGCGAGAGCCACGGCACCGCCTGACGCGGGCACGGGGACGTGTGCCACGTGCTGCACGGCACGGGCCGGGCCGTGGCCGGAGCACGGGGTCAATAAAGGGCTGGGGCCATGGGCTGTGTCCTGGGTGCTGGGGATGGGGACGTGAGCTGGGGCGTGTGTGCCAGGTGCTGAACTGGGACCTGCAGCAGTGCCTGTGGCACGGCCATCGTGGCAGCTGACATGGGACGTGTGCCAGCCATGTGTTATGTACTGTGCCATGTGCCACACAAACCGTGTGCCAGCCACGTGTGATGTACTGTGCCATGTGCCACACAAACCGTGTGCCAGCCACGTGTTATGTACTGTGCCATGTGCCGGCCATGTGTGATGTACTGTGCCATGTGCCACACAAACTGTGTGCCAGCCACGTGTGATGTACTGTGCCGTGTGCCACACAAACCGTGTGCCAGCCACGTGTTATGTACTGTGCCATGTGCCGGCCATGTGTGTGTACTGTGCCATGTGCCACACATGTGCCAGCCACGTGTTATGTACTGTGCCATGTGCCACACACGTGTGCCAGTTATGTACTGTGCCATGTGCCACACATGTACTGTGCCATGTGCCAGCCATGTGTTATGTACTGTGCCATGTGCCAGCCACGTGTTATGTACTGTGCCGTGTGCCAGCCATGTGTTATGTACTGTGCCATGTGCCGGCCATGTGTTATGTACTGTGCCATGTGCCAGCCATGTGTTATGTACTGTGCCATGTGCCAGCCACGTGTTATGTACTGTGCCATGTGCCAGCCACGTGTTATGTACTGTGCCATGTGCCACACAAAGCCACGTGTTATGTAATGTGCCATGTGCCACACAATCCGTGTGCCAGCCACGTGTTATGTACTGTGCCATGTGCCACACTGTGCCGTGTGCCAGCCATGTGTTATGTACTGTGCCATGTGCCAGCCATGTGTTATGTACTGTGCCATGTGCCAGCCATGTGTTATGTACTGTGCCATGTGCCAGCCATGTGTGATGTACTGTGCCATGTGCCACACATGTGTGATGTACTGTGCCATGTGCCACACCAGCCATGTGTGATGTACTGTGCCGTGTGCCACACAAACCGTGTGCCAGCCACGTGTTATGTACTGTGCCATGTGCCGGCCACGTGTTATGTACTGTGCCGTGTGCCGGCCATGTGTTATGTACTGTGCCATGTGCCGGCCACGTGTTATGTACTGTGCCGTGTGCCGGCCATGTGTTATGTACTGTGCCATGTGCCCCACAAACCGTGTGCCGGCGATGTGTGACTGTGTGCCACACATCCTGTGCCCCACGGCGTGCCGCGTGTTCTGTGCCACTCTACGGACCCCGTGCTGTGTGTCACAGTCTACCAGAGCCATGGGGCTGCGTGGGACTGGGTGGGGGGGTCCTGCCCCGGGGCCATGGGGCTGGATGCGGCTCCGTGGGGTCCAGTACCGGGCCCCTGTGGAACATCAAGTGGTGTTGTAGTGTGGTCCTGCCCCCACCCCTCTCCTTCCCGGCCCTGCTTCCACTTCCCACAGCATCTGGGGCTGGGACTGCCCTCGGGGCAGGGCTGGGAACGCTCCCTGTTAACCCTGCCTGCTGTTAACCCTGCCTGCTGTTAACCCTGCCTGCTATTAACCCTGCCTGCATCGCACCCTGCCTGCTATTAACCCTGCCTGCTATTAACCCTGCCTGCTGTTAACCCTGCCTGCTGTTAACCCTGCCTGCTGTTAACCCTGCCTGCATCGCACCCTGCCTGCATCGCACCCTGCCTGCTATTAACCTTGCCTGCATCGCACCCTGCCTGCTGTTAACCCTGCCTTACTGCTCCCTGCCCACTGTTAACCCTGCCTGCACCGTGCCTTTACCGCTGTTAACACTGCGTGCCTGCTCCCTGCCTGCATCGCACTCTGCCTGCTCTCTGCCTGCCTGCATTGCAGATGCACTCTGCATGGCATCCTGCCTGTGCCTTCATCACATCCTGCCTGCACTGCACCTTCCCTATGCTGCAGCTGCCTGCGCTGCACCCTGCCTGCACCACATCCTGCCTGTATCGTGTCTTGCCTGTACACCCTGCCTGGTCCTCCACCCGCTGCCCCCCAGCCAGGCTGTGCTGGGGTGGGTGCTCCCTCCTGCCTGCACCGCATCCTGCCTGCACTGCCCATGCTGCCGGTACAGGCAGGAGCGTGCCCACGGGTCGAGCTGGCGGCGGTGCTGGTACCCGGGACTGGCACACGATGGGACCCTCTCTGCAAGGGTTAAGGGGTGCAGGCAGCTGCCTGGTGGGGGGGGAACCTGTCACATCCCATGTCACATCCTATGTCACGTCACATCCCATGTCACATCCTACGTCACATCACATCCCATGTCACATCGCATGTCACATCCCATGTCACATCCTATGTCACATCACATCCCATGTCACATCCCATGTCACATCCCATGTCACATCACATCCCATGTCACATCCTATGTCACATCACATCCCATGTCACGTCACATCCCATGTCACATCCCGTCACATCGCATGTCACATCCCATGTCACATCCCATGTCACGTCACATGTCACATCCCATGTCACATCCTGTCACATCCCATGTCGCATCGCATGTCACATCCTATGTCACATCCTATGTCACATCACATCCCATGTCACATCCCATGTCACATCACATCCCATGTCACGTCACATCCCATGTCACATCCCGTCACATCGCATGTCACATCCCATGTCACATCCCATGTCACATCCCATGTCACATCCCATGTCACATCCCATGTATGTGCTCTGTACATACGCCTGTCCCCCGTGTCACATGCAGCGACTCCATGGTGTCACCCCTCTGCTGCTGGGGGACCCGGGGGGTGCCAGGGGGCACGGGTGACACGTGACGTCCTCCCGGTGCCCACGGGCCCGCTGCCCTCCGGCCCTGCCGGGGCTGGTGCCGGTGCCGGTGCCGATCTCAGCACTGCTCCGGTGGGGCCGCGGCGCTGGACTTTGTCCCCCGGCTCAAAGGGGCCTTTGTGTGGGTCCGGCCCCGCGCCACCGGCCCCGGCACATGACTGCGGTGAGCGGGGACACGCACCGGGACGCTGGGAGGTAACGGAGCACAATGGGGGTTACTGGGAGGTGTTGGAAGGTACCGGCAGGCACTGAGAGGTAATGGGGGTTACTGGGAGGTAATGGGGGTTACTGGGAGCTAATGGGAGCTGCGCTGGGGGGTACTGGAAGGTGATGGAAGGTACCGGGAGGCACTGGGAGATGCACTGGGGTGTACTGGGAGGCACTGGGAGCTAATGGGGGTTACTGGGAGCTGCACTGGGAGGCAATGGGAGTTGCACTGAGAGCCAGTGGCCACATTGGGAGGTAATGGGGGTTACTGGGAGGCACTGGGAGCTGCACTGGGAGGCAATGGGAGTTGCCCTGAGGGGCAGTGGCCACACTGGGAGGTAATGGAGGTTACTGGGAGGCACTGGGAGCTGCACTGGGAGGCAATGGGAGTTGCCCTGAGGGGCAGTGGCCACATTGGGAGGTAATGGGAGGTACTGGGAACAGCACTGGGGCGTACTGGGAGGCACTGGGATTTACCAGGAGGCACGAGGTCATCACATGTGTGTGCACGTGCAGCCAGGCAGGTGTGTTCACATGCGTGTTCGTGCCTGTGTTGCACCTCCTTTCGCACACGCGTGTGCATGCTCCACAGGGGGGTCACACACGTGTTCAGGTGCACGAGTTCAGTCCCACGTATGTGCAGCCCCACGTGCGTGCAGTCCCACGTGTGTGCGGTCCCACGTGCGTTCGGTCCCACGTGCGTGCGGTCCCACGTGCGTTCGGTCCCACGTGCGTGCGGTCCCACGTGCTTGCGGTCCCACGTGTGTGTGGCCCCACGTGTGTGCGGCCCCACGTGTGTGCGGCCCCACGTGTGTGCGGTCCCACGTGCGTGCGGTCCCACGTGCGTGCGGTCCCACGTGTGTGCGGCCCCACGTGTGTGCGGTCCCAGGTATGTGCGGTCCCACGTGCGTGCGGTCCCACGTGCGTGCGGTCCCACCTGCGTGCGGTCCCACGTGTGTGCGGCCCCACGTGTGTGCGGTCCCAGGTATGTGCGGTCCCACGTGCGTGCGGTCCCACGTGCGTGCGGCCCCACGTGTGTGCGGTCCCACGTGTGTGCGGTCCCACGTGTGTGCGGCCCCACGTGTGTGCGGCCCCACGTGTGTTCGGCCCCACGTGTGTTCAGCCCCACGTGCGTGCGGTCCCACATGCATGCGGTCCCACGTGTGTGCGGCCCCACGTGTGTGCGGTCCCACGTGCGTGCGGTCCCACGTGTGTTCGGTCCCACGTGCGTGCGGTCCCACGTGTGTTCGGTCCCACGTGTGTGCGGTCCCACGTGTGTGCAGTCCCATGTATGTGCAGTCCCACATGTTAACGACAGGGGTGGATGGGCACATGCGTGTTCCTGCGCACACAGACACTGTTACTGGTCCCAGCGCTGTTACTGGTCCCAGCACTGTTACTGGTCCCAGCGCTGTTACTGGTCGCGGCACCCTTACTGGTCCCCATTGTTACTGATCCTGGCACCACTACTGATCCCTGGCACCGTTTCTGGTCCCAGCACCGTTACTGGTCCCCAGCATTGTTACTGGTCCCGGCACCGTTCCTGGTTCCCAGCACCATTCCTGGTCCCGGCACCGTTCCTGGTTCCCAGCACCATTACTGGTCCCAGCACCGTTACTGGTCCCGGCACCGTTACTGCTCCTGGCACCGTTACTGGTTCCTGGCACTGTTCCTGGTCCCGGCACCGTTACTGGTCCCGGCACCGTTACTGGTTCCCGGCACCGTTACTGGTCCCGGCACCGTTACTGGTTCCCGGCACCGTTACTGGTCCCGGCACCGTTACTGGTTCCCGGCACCGTTACTGGTCCCGGCACCGTTACTGGTTCCCGGCACCGTTACTGGTCCCCGGCACCGTTACTGGTCCCCGGCACCGTTCCTGAGTCCCGGCACCGTTCCTGAGTCCCGGCACCGTTCCTGGTCCCCGGCACCGTTACTGGTCCCGGCACCGTTCCTGAGTCCCGGCACCGTTCCTGGTCCCGGCACCGTTCCTGAGTCCCGGCACCGTTCCTGAGTCCCGGCACCGTTACTGGTCCCGGCACCGTTACTGGGTCCTGGCACCGTTACTGGTCCCGGCACCGTTACTGGTTCCCGGCACCGTTACTGGTTCCTGGCACCGTTACTGGTCCCGGCACCGTTACTGGTTCCCGGCACCGTTACTGGTCCCCGGCACCGTTACTGGTCCCGGCACCGTTCCTGAGTCCCGGCACCGTTCCTGGTCCCCGGCACCGTTACTGGTCCCCGGCACCGTTACTGGTCCCAGCACTGTTCCTGAGTCCCGGCACCGTTACTGGTCCCGGCACCGTTCCTGATCCCGGCACCGTTCCTGATCCCGGTACCGTTCCTGGTTCCCGTCACTGTTACTGGTCCCGGCACCGTTCCTGGTTCCCGTCACCGTTACTGGTCCTGGCACCGTTCCTGGTCCCCGGCACCAGCCCCAGTTCCTGGCACCGTCTCCAGCTCCTGGCACCAGTTTGGGTTCCTGGCACCATTTCATGTTCCCAGCTCCAGCTCCTGTCATGGGTCCTGGTGCCAGCTCCAGCCCCCGTTCCCAGCACACTGGGAGCAGCCGGCCAAGCACCAGCACCCACCAGTACCACCATCGTGTGGGCGGCTATGGGGGTCTGTGAGCGGCTATGGGGGCTGTGGGGGCTATGGGGGCTATAGGGGCTGTGGGGGCTATGGGGGTCTGTGAGCGGCTTTGGGGGCTGTGGGGGCTGTGAGGGGCTATGAGGGGCTATGAGGGGCTGTGGGGGCTATGGGGGCTGTGGGGGCTATGAGGGGCTATGGGGGCTATGGGGGCTGTGGGCGCTATGAGGGGCTGTGGGGGCTATGAGGGGCTATGGGGGCTGTGGGGGCTATGAGGGGCTGTGGGGGCTATGGGGGCTGTGGGGGCTATGAGGGGCTATGGGGGCTATGAGGGGCTATGGGGGCTGTGGGGGCTATGGGGCTATGGGGGCTGTGGGGGCTATGAGGGCTGTGGGGGCTGTGGGGGCTATGAGGGGCTATGGGGGCTGTGGGGGCTATGAGGGGCTGTGGGGGCTATGGGGGCTATGGGGGCTATGAGGGGCTGTGGGGGCTATGGGGGCTATGAGGGGCTATGGGGGCTATGAGGGGCTATGGGGGCTATGGGGGCTACGGGGGCTATGGGGGCTATGAGGGGCTGTGGGGGCTATGGGGGCTATGAGGGGCTGTGGGGGCTATGGGGGCTATGAGGGGCTATGGGGGCTGTGGGGGCTATGAGGCTCTGCGGTGAGCTGCAAGGGATGTGGGGCTGTAGCGTTAACCCTCGCCGCACTGGGAGCACTGGTGAGGACCGGGTGCCCTTGGCCGAGGTTAACCCTTTCCCCGCCGGGGGCTCCGGAAGCGGTCAACCCCGTTAACCCGCGGGGTGCTGGGTGCTGGGGGTGCTGTGGGTGCTGGGTGCTGTGTGCGCGGTGGATGCTGTGGATGAGGTGAGTGCTGTGTGCGGTGCAGGATGCGGTGGGTGCTGGGTGCTGTGTGTGCGGTGGATACTGTGGATGAGGTGGGTGCTGTGTGCGGTGCAGGATGCGGTGGGTGCTGGGTGCTGTGTGTGCGGTGGATGCTGTGGATGAGGTGGGTGCTGTGTGCGGTGTGGATGCGGTGGGTGGTGGGTGCTGTGTGCGTGGTGTATGCTGTGGATGCGGTGGGTGTTGGGTACTGTGTGTGCGGTGGATGCCGTGGGTGCTGGGTGCTGTGTGTGCGGTGGATGCTGTGGATGAGGTGGGTGCTGGGTGCTGGGTGCGGTGCAGGATGCCGTGGGTGCTGGGTGCTGTGTGCGGTGTGGATGCCGTGGGTGCTGGGTGCTGTGTGCGGTGCAGGATGCCGTGGGTGCTGGGTGCTGTGTGCGGTGTGGATGCCGTCGGTGCTGGGTGCTGTGTGCAGTGCAGGATGCGGTGGGTGCTGGGTGCTGGGTGCTGTGTGCGCGGTGGATGCTGTGGATGAGGTGGGTGCTGTGTGCGGTGTGGATGCGGTGGGTGTTGGGTACTGTGTGCGGTGCAGGATGCGGTGGGTGCTGTGTGCGGTGTGGATGCAGTGGGTGCTGGGTGCTGTGTGCGGTGCAGGATGCGGTGGGTGCTGGGTGCTGGGTGCGGTGCAGGATGCGGTGGGTGCTGGGTGCTGTGTGCGGTGCTGTGTGCGGTGGGTGCTGGGTGCTGGGTGCTGTGTGCGGTGCAGGATGCGGTGGGTGCTGTGTGCGGTGGGTGCTGGGTGCTGGGTGTGCGGTGGATGCGGTGGGTGCTGTGTGCGGTGCAGGATGCGGTGGGTGCTGTGTGCTGTGTGCTGTGTGCTGTGTGTGCGGTGGATGCGGTGGGTGCTGGGTGCTGTGTGCGGTGGATGCGGTGGGTGCTGTGTGCGGTGCAGGATGCGGTGGGTGCTGTGTGCGGTGGGTCCCGTGCTCGCCGTTAACCCCTCCATCGCCGCAGCGCTCACGGGGGGAGGGACGGCAGCGAAAGCCCCGCCCCCGGGCCCGCCCCTCCGGTAACCCCGCCCCTTGCCCAGCCCCGCCCCCCACTGCGGAAGCGGAGCCGCTGCTGGTACCGGTACGGGCGGGGCGGGATCGGGTCCATTCCCCCCCCTCCCCCCCCGCATCCCGGTTCGGGTCCATTCCCCCCCCCCCCGCAGTTCCCGCACCCCGGTTCGGTTCCGTTCTCCCCGGTTCGGGTCCATTCCCCCCTCCCCCCAACACCCGCATCCCGGTTCGGTCCCGTGCTCCCGGTTCGGGTCCATGCCCCCCCCCTCCCCCCCCCCATCCCGGTTCGGTCCCGTCCTGGGTTCGGCTCCGTCCCCCGGATCGGGCCCAACCCCCGCTTTGGGTTCAGTTTCCCCCGGTCCGGGTCCATCCGCGGTTACCGGCCCCCCCCCCCCCCCCCCCCCCCCCCCCGTTCCCGGGGCACCCCCAGGATCCCCCATCCCCCCCCTCCTCCCCCTCGTGGGCAGGGGGGAGGGGCGGGGGTTGCCGCAGAGCCGGGGGGGGGGATGGGGGAGCGGGGGCAGTCTGTGGGGTGAGCACGGGGGCTGTGGGGGGCTGGGGCCGTGCTGCAGCAGCGGGGTCTGTGGGGTGGGGGGGGCGCTATGGGGTGTCTGTGGGGTGTGTGTGAGGGGGTGCGGGGGTCTGTGGGGTGGGGGGGGCGCTGTGGGGTGTCTGTGGGGTGTGTGTGAGGGGGTGCTGGGGGCGCTATGGGGTGTCTGTGGGGTGTGTGTGAGGGGGGGGTGAGGGGGGCGCTATGGGGGTCTGTGTGGGGTGAGGGGGGCGCTATGGGGTGTCTGTGGGGTGTGTGTGAGGGGCTGCGGGAGTCTGTGGGGTAAAGGGGGGGCGCTATGGGGTGTCTGTGGGGTGTGTGTGAGGGGGTGCGGGGGTCTGTGGGGTGGGGGGGGCGCTATGGGGTGTCTGTGGGGTGTGTGTGAGGGGGTGCGGGGGTCTGTGGGGTGCGGGGCATGCGGGTGCCGGTGACTCAGGCTTGGCACTGACACGCGCTGGGCTGCCCACACGCGGCCCACACAGACCCACGTCGCCCCCACAGCCCTCCCCCCACCGCCCCACACGCGCCCCACGTGGCCCCACACCACCCCACACAGACCCGCACCTGCCCACACGCTTGCGGTGCCAGCTGGCGCCCTGTGGGTGCCATGGAGCGCCATGGGGAGCCTTGTGAGTTACTGTTGGGTGCCGTGCGGTGCCACGGGTTATCGCAGGGTGCCATATGGTGCCAGGGGATGCCTTGGGTGCCGCGGATTACCACAGGGTGCCATGGGTTACCATAGGGTGCCACGCAGTACCATAGAATGGTATGTGGTACCATGCAGTGCCATAGGGCCCCATGTGATGCCACAGGGTGCTATATGGTGCTATATAGTTCCATGAGGTGTCATAGGGTTCTATATGGTGCTATGTGGTGCCACAGGGTGCTATATGGTGCCATAGGGTGTTACGTGGTGCCATAATCTGCTCTGTGGTGCCTTGCGATGCTATAGGGTGCAGTATGGTGCTATGAGGTGCCATAGGGTGCTATATGGTTCCATGTGGTGCCATAGGGTTCTGTAGGGTGCTCTATGGTTCTATGTGGTGCCATAGGGTGCTCTATGGTGCTCTGTGGTGCTCTGTGGTGCTCTGTGGTGCTCTGTGGTGCTCTATGGTGCTCTATGATGCTCTATGGTGCTCTATGGTGCTCTATGGTGCTCTGTGGTGCTCTGTGGTGCTCTATGGTGCTCTGTGGTGCTCTTTGGTGCTCTATGATGCTCTGTGGTGCTCTATGGTGCTCTGTGGTGCTCTGTGGTGCTCTATGGTGCTCTTTGGTGCTCTATGATGCTCTATGATGCTCTGTGGTGCTCTATGGTTCCGTGTGGTGCCATAGGGTTCTATAGGGTGCTCTGTGGTTCCATGCGGTGCCGCTGGGTGCCGCTGGGTGCCGTTGGGTGCCGCTGGGTGCCGCTGGGTGCCTCTGGGTGCCGCTGGGTGCCGCTGGGTGCCGCTGGGTGCCGTTGGGTGCCGTTGGGTGCCGCTGGGTGCCGTTGGGTGCCGTTGGGTGCCGTTGGGTGCCGCTGGGTGCCGTTGGGTGGCGTTGGGTGCCGCTGGGTGCCGTTGGGTGCCGTTGGGTGCCGTTGGGTGCCGTTGGGTGCCGTTTGCCGCTGACGCCGTTGTCCCCCCGCAGGACCCGCGCTGGAGCCGGGGCCGGAGCCGCCGCCAGGGGGCGCTGATGGACGCCGCCGAGAGAGCCGTGACCCGCATCGCAGGTGGGGGGCGAGGCCGTGGGGCGATGCTGTGGGGCGATGCTGTGGGTCCTCATGTGTAGGTGATGCTGTGGGGCGATGCTGTGGGTCCCCATGTGCAGGTGGTGCCGTGGGGCGATGCTGTGGGGCCCCCTGTGTGTAGGTGATGCTGTGGGGCGATGCTGTGGGTCCTCATGTGTAGGTGATGCTGTGGGGCGTTGCTGTGGGTCCCCATGTGCAGGTGGTGCCGTGGGGCGATGCTGTGGGGCAGCCGTGGGGCAGTGTGGGTCCCCCTGTGTAGGTGATGCTGTGGGGCGTTGCTGTGGGTCCCCATGTGCAGGTGATGCTGTGGGTCAATGCTGTGGGGCAGTGTGGGTCCCCATGTGTAGGTGATGCCGTGGGTCGATGCTGTGGGTCCCCACGTGTAGATGATGCCGTGGGGCAGCTGTGGGGTGATGCTGTGTGTCTGCATGTGTAGGTGATGCCGTCGGGTGATGCTGTGGGGCAGCCGTGGGGCAGCTGTGGGTCCCCATGTGTAGGTGATGCCGTGGGTCAATGCTGTGGGGCAGCCATGGGGCGATGATGTCCTGCACGGGCTCAGTGGGTCCGGGCTGACCCCAGGGCTCTGTGTGGGGCTGGGGGAGGGTCCCTGGGAAGTGGCCTTGGGGTGTCCCCGTGTGACCGTGTCCCCCATAGCCGTGTCCCAGCCGTGTCCCCAGCACCTAGGACACGGACCCGGGTGCCCCCACATGGCCCAAGGCCTTGGGGCATCCCCACAGCACCTGCGTGTCCCCGGGTGTCCCCGGGTGTCCCAGCGCTGCCGTCACTGACCCCAGGGCCGGGGTGGCTGCAAGGGAACCGTGGGGACACCCAACAGTGTCCCAGTGCAGCTCCAGTGTGTCCCAGTGCAGCTCCAGTGTGTCCCAGTGCAGCTCCAGTGTGTCCCAGTGCAGACCAGTGCATCCCAGTGCAGCTCCAGTGCGTCCCAGTGCAGCTCCAGTGTGTCCCAGTGCACACCAGTGCATCCCAGTGCAGCTTCAGTGTGTCCCAGTGCAGACCAGTGCATCCCAGTGCAGCTTCAGTGTGTCCCAGTGCAGACCAGTGCATCCCAGTGCAGCTCCAGTGCAGCTCCAGTGTGTCCCAGTGCAGACCAGTGCATCCCAGTGCAGCTCCAGTGTGTCCCAGTGCAGCTCCAGTGCGTCCCAATACAGACCAGTGCAGCTCCAGTGTGTCCCAGTGCAGCTCCAGTGCGTCCCAATACAGACCAGTGCAGCTCCAGTGTGTCCCAGTGCAGCTCCAGTGCGTCCCAGTGCAGCTCCAGTCTGTCCCAGTGCGGCTCCAGTGCGTCCCAGTGCAGCTCCAGTGTGTCCCAATACAGACCAGTGCATCCCAGTGCAGCTCCAGTGTGTCCCAATACAGACCAGTGCATCCCAGTGCAGCTCCAGTGTGTCCCAATACAGACCAGTGCATCCCAGTGCAGCTCCAGTGTGTCCCAGTACAGACCAGTATGTCCCAGTGCAGACCAGTGCATCCCAGTGCCGCTCCACTGTGTCCCAGTACAGACCAGTATGTCCCAGTGCAGACCACTGTGTCCCAGTGCAGCTCCAGTGCATCCCAGGACAGATCAGTGTTTCTCACTGCAGCTCTAGTGTGTCCCAGTGGAGCTCCAGTGTGTCCCAGTGCAGCTCCAATGTGTCCCAGGACAGATCAGTGCGTCCCAGTGCAGCTCCACTTTGTTCCAGTTCAGACCAGTGTGTCCCAGTGCAGCTCCAGTACATCCCAGTGCAGCTGCAGTGTTTCCCAGTGCAGCTCCAGTGTGTCCCAGTACAGACCAGTATATCCCAGTTCAGACCACTGTGTCCCAGTGCAGCTCCAGTACGTCCTTGTGCAGCTCCAGTGTGTGCCAGTATAGACCATTGTGTCCCAGTGCAGCTCCAGTGCATCCCAGTGGAGCTCCAGTGTGTCCCAGTGTGGCTCTGCATCCCAGTGGAGCTCCAGTGTGTCCCAGTGTGGCTCCAGTGTGTCCCAGTACATATCAGCGTGTCCCACTGCAGCTCCAGTGCGTCCCAGTGCAGCTCCAGTGCGTCCCAGTACAGACCAGTGTGTCCCAGTACAGACCAGTGTGTCCCAGTATACACCAGTGCGTCCCAGTACAGACCAGTGTGTCCCAGTACAGACCAGTGTGTCCCAGTACAGACCAGTGCGTCCCAGTACAGACCAGTGTGTCCCAGTACAGACCAGTGTGTCCCAGTACAGACCAGTGTGTCCCAGTGCAGCTCCAGTGCATCCCAGTGCAGCTCCAGTGCGTCCCAGTACAGACCAGTGTGTCCCAGTACAGACCAGTGTGTCCCAGTACAGACCAGTGTGTCCCAGTACAGACCAGTGCGTCCCAGTACAGACCAGTGCGTCCCAGTACAGACCAGTGTGTCCCAGTACAGACCAGTGTGTCCCAGTGCAGCTCCAGTGCATCCCAGTGCAGCTCCAGTGCGTCCCAGTACAGACCAGTGTGTCCCAGTACAGACCAGTGTGTCCCAGTACAGACCAGTGTGTCCCAGTATAGACCAGTGTGTCCCAGTACAGACCAGTGTGTCCCAGTATAGACCAGTGTGTCCCAGTATAGACCAGTGTGTCCCAGTACAGCACTGGTGGGTATGGAACATGGGGGCCGTTCCTATAGGGTGCCATGGGGTGCCGTGCCTGTTATCTTGCTGTGCCCCATGGCTCCCGGTGCCCCATAGATGGCCGTGCCCCAGAGATGCCCCGTGACTCACGTACCCACCTCCCGGGGCCGGGCACGGCTCCGCTGCTCCTTTAAGGCTCGGGCGGGCTGGACCGGCCCCTGCCCGGGTCCGTGTGTCCGGTCCGTGTGTCCGGTCCGTGTGTCCGCACACCGGGCACACCGGGCACACCGGGCACACCGGGCGCACCGGGGGCACCGGGACCCCGGCCCGTTCCGCCTCCCCTATGGCGGCGCCGGCGCCGGTACCGGAGGAGCAGGAATTCATCCAGGCCTACGAGGACGTGCGGGAGCGATACAAAGGTACCGACCCCCGGCCCCACGGAGCCCCGGCCCCACAGAGCCCCGGCCCCGCGGCGGCTCCGCGCTGGGGCAGCCCCACAACCGGCCCCCAGCGGGGCCCCGCGCCAGCGCTCCCGCGGCATTCCCATAATAGGACACAACGGGAGCGACCGGCACCGGGAGCCGTGGGGCAGGGAGAGCCACGAGGCAGGGGCAGCCGTGGGGAGGGGGGAGCCCCGGGGCACCGGGAGCGTGGGGCAGGGAGAGCCATGGGCCATGGCACAACATAGGGCACGGTGAGCCATGGGCCACGGGCAGCCATGCTGTAGGGCACGGCACCCAAAGGGCCGGGGCCACCCTGTGGGGCACAGTGAGCTATGGGGCAGAGCCACCCCACGGTGCACAGGTACTGCACAAGGCACAGCACCCCTACGGGGCAGAGCAGCTCCATGGGGCTGTCACCATGGTGTCATGGTGGGGATGGAAGGACCAGTGAGTCCCAGTACAGACCAGTGCTGGGGGGTCTGTGCTGCGGGGTCTTTATTGGGGGGGTCTGTGCTGAGGGGGTCTGTGCTGGGGGGGGTCTGTGCTGGGGGGGGTCTGTGCTGGGGGGGTCTGTGCTGGGGGGGGTCTGTGCTGGGGGGGTCTGCGCTGGATGAGGGGGTCTGTATGGGGGGGTCTGTGCTGGGGGGGTCTGTGCTGGGGGGCTGGGGGGGGTCTGTGCTGGGGGGGTCTGTACTGGGGGGGTCTGTGCTGGGGGGGTCTGTACTGGGGGGGTCTGTGCTGGGGGGGTCTGTACTGGGGGGGTCTGTGCTGGGGGGGTCTGCGCTGGGGGGGGTCTGTGCTGGGGGGGTCTGTGCTGGGGGGGTCTGTGCTGGGGGGGGTCTGTACTGGGGGGGTCTGTGCTGGGGGGGTCTGTGCTGGGGGGGGTCTGTGCTGGGGGGGTCTGTGCTGGGGGGGTCTGTGCTGGGGGGTCTGTGCAGGGGGGGTCAGTGCTGGGGGGGTCTGTGCTGGGGGGGTCTGTGCTGGGGGGGTCTGTGCTGGGGGGGGTCTGTGCTGGGGGGGGTCTGTGCTGGGGGGGTCTGCGCTGGGGTGTCTTTATTGGGGGGGGTCTGTGCTGGGGGGGTCTGTGCTGGGGGGGTCTGTGCTGGGGGGGGTCTGTGCTGGGGGGGTCTGTGCTGGGGGGGTCTGTGCTGGGGGGGGTCTGTGCTGGGGGGGTCTGTGCTGGGGGGGGTCTGTGCTGGGGGGGTCTGTACTGGGGGGTCTTTATTGGGGGGGGTCTGTGCTGAGGGGGTCTGTATGGGGGGGCTGTGTCCTCCAGTCCGGTAGGGGGTGTCCGGAGCGGAGGGGGCGGGGCCTGTCGGGGCGTGGCCAACGGGCGTGTCCCGGGGGCGGGTCCCGGCGCTGCGGTCCCGGCGCGGGTCCGGGGGGTGGAGGCGATGGAGGCTCCGCGCTGCATCCAGCACGAGATCAGCTCCCTCAAAGGTGGGGCCGGGCCCTCGGGGACCCAACGGGACACGGGCGGGTGGGACCCCCCCAAGGGCTTTGAACCCCCTATATGGGGCTGGACCCACAAGTGATGGGTGACTGATGGGTGATGGGTGATGGGCTCTGCTGCATCCCTGTGGGGCTCCACCTGCATCCCTCCTGCGGCCTTAACATATTGTGTGGCGTGTTCTGATGCGTCGTGGCGTGTTTTGGCATGTCATGGCGTGTCATGGCGTGTCATGGTGTATTGTGCCGTGCCGGGACGTGCTGCGCCGCAGGGCCGGGGCGTTGGGCCGTGAGTAACGGGCACCGGCAGATCCTGGTCACGAGGCCGCTGCTGGCCACCCTGTGACCGGGATGAGCCATGGGGCTGGCGTGGGGCTGGCGTGGGGCACGCTATGGGGCTGGCGTGGGGCACACTATGGTGCTGGCATAATGCTGGCGTGAAGCTGGTGTGAGTCACGCTATGGGGCTGGCGTGGGATCGGCGTGGGCCACGCAATGCGGCTGGCGTGGGGCTGGCATAGGACCAGCGTGGGTCATGCTATGGGGCTGGCGTGGAGCTGGCGTGGGGCTGGCGTGGGCCACGCAATGTGGCTGGCGTGGGGCTGGTATGGGACCAGCGTGGGTCATGCTATGGGGCTGGCGTGGAGCTGGCGTGGGACTGGCGTGGGCCACGCAATGTGGCTGGCGTGGGGCTGGTATGGGACCAGCATGGGGCATGCTATGGGGCTGGCCTGGAGCTGGCGTGGGTCACACTGTGGGGCTGGCGTGGGACTGGTGTGGGTCACTATGACGCTGGTGCTGCAGTGGTGATGCCGCAGGCTCTGATACCAACTCTTGGCACTGGGCAATGGTCCCATGGCCAGAGCTGCTGCCTGCAGAGCCCTGCCCTCACCCCACACGTAGGTCTGCAGTGTGTGGGGCAAAGGCCTGAGTCTGGGTTGGGCCCCTAAGCCATGAGTCAGAGCTGTGGGTTGGAACTGTCGCGGCACAGGGGCTGCAGCAGGACTCGGGGGGCAGCAGCTGCACTTGGTGCCTGTGGGACCCCCGGAGGTGATGCCGGGACCTGAGAGCTGCAGCACTGGGATGGTCTGAGGGGGCCCGTGGGTCGCAGTGGGGTGCTGGACCCCCAGGTGCTGCTGCGGTGGGTGCTGGTGCTGGCTGTTGGGTGTTGGGTGCTGCTGCTGCTGCCTGGTGCTGGATGCGGGGTGTTGGGTGTTTGTTGGGTGCCGGGTGTTGGATGCTGGGTACTGATGCTGGTGCCAGGTGCTGGCTGTTGGGTGTTGGGTGCTGGTGCCGTCGCCGCTGCTGTCTCTGTTGCTGTCACATCGTGTCTGTCACTGCGGTGCTGATGCAGCGATTCTGGGATGGACCCACAGTGATCCTGCGGGACGGGGGGGCGGTTGGAGGCCACAGATGGGGGACAGAGTTGGGCCATGCTGGTGTCCCAGTGCCCACCAGTATGGGGACGCTGTCCCAGATCCGATCCCCCTGGTTGTAGGGTTGGGATGCTCCCATTGTGGTCCTCGGATCCCACCAGTTATAGGGCTGGGATGCCCCCAGTTGCAGGGCTCAGATCCCCCCGTTACGGGACTGGGGTCTCTCCAGTTACGGGGCCGTTGCAGGGCCTGATGCTGGTGCTGTGGATGGGGCACCCCCAGACATCCCCAGGACCCTCAGGGACCACGGGCGTCCTGAGCGCTCCAAGAACCCCAGATTCCCTGAGCACCCCAGCGTCCACAGGCTCCCTGAGCACCCCAAGTACCATGGGAAACCCTGGGACCCCGATCACCCAGGGACCCTGAACACCGTGAGCCCCCCAAGGACCACGGGCACCCTGAGCCCCCCAAGGACCACAGGGGCCCACGGGCAGCCCTGAGCTTCTTGGGCACCCCAGGGACCCCCGAGCACCCCAAGGGCCCAGACACCCCGAGGTGCCCCGGAGCACCCGGAGCAGACTCCCCGCGGCGCCCCAAGCACCCCAGTCCCGCAGAGCCGGTCCGGGCCCCGCTGGGTGCGGGGGGGGGGGGGGGGCAGCAGCTGCCTCTTCCCCACCTGCGAGCCCCGAGGCGCGGGGACGGGCGGGGGGGACCCGAGGGGGGGGACGGGGGGGGGCGGCCCCGTCCCTGCCCCATCCGGGCACCAGCGGAGCAAACGTTGACGTTGGCGGCGGCCGGAGCCCGGCCCCGCCCGTGACCCCCCCGCGGCCGGGGATGCTTCGGCCCCGCCGCAGGAGCCGCGAGGGGGGGGAAGAGGGAGGGGGGAAGGGGAGGGAGGGGGTGACCCCCGGCGGGGGGAGGGGCGCTAAGTCTGGGCTGGGCCCCCCCGTTCTCCCCCCGGCAAAACCCGGCCCCGGGGTGGAGCCGCCGCCGGCTGCGGGGAGAGCGACCGCGACGGGACGGGACGGGACGGGCTGGGCTGCGCCGGGCCCTGAGGGGCTGAGCCGAGCCGAGCCGAGCCAGAGCACACGGAGCCGTGAGCCGAGCCGTGTCCCATTGTACGGGGCTGTGCTGGACCGTTCCGAGCCGTGAGTCGTGCGGGTGCGCTGAGCTGAGCTGTACCGGACCGCGGCGGGCTGAGCTGAGCTGTACCGGACCGCGGCGGGCTGAGCTGAGCTGTACCGGACCGCGGCGGGCTGGGCTGAGCTGTACCGGACCGCGGCGGGCTGAGCTGAGCTGTACCGGACCGCGGCGGGCTGGGCTGAGCTGTACCGGACCGCGGCGGGCTGAGCTGAGCTGTACCGGACCGCGGCGGGCTGGGCTGAGCTGTACCGGACCGCGGCGGGCTGAGCTGAGCTGTACCGGACCGCGGCGGGCTGGGCTGAGCTGTACCGGACCGCGGCGGGCCGTGCTGGGGCGCGCAGACTGCGCTGAGCTGTCCCGGGCCGAGCCGTGCCAGCCCATAGCGCACCAGGGGCTGAGCTGTGCCGAGCCGTGCCAGCCCATAGCGCACCGGGTCTGAGCTGAGCTGAGCTGTACCGGACCGCGGCGGGCCGTGCTGGGGCGCGCAGACTGCGCTGAGCTGTCCCGGGCCGAGCCGTGCCAGCCCATAGCGCACCGGGGTCTGAGCTGAGCTGAGCTGTCCCGGGCCGTGCCAGCCCATAGCGCACCAGGGGCTGAGCTGTCCCGGGCCGAGCCGCGCATCGAGCCGGGTGCTGTGCCGTGCTCCGCGCCATGGTGGCGGGGATGCTGATGCCGCTGGAGCGGCTCCGCGCCATCCTGGAGCTGCTGTTCCGCGATGGGGTGCTGGTGGCCGAGAAGGACCCGCGGCCGCGGCGGCAGCACCCGCAGCTGCCCGGGGTGCCCAACGTGGCCGTGGTGCGCGCCATGGGCTCGCTGCGCGCCCGCGGGCTCGTGCGCGAGACCTTCGCCTGGAGACACTTCTACTGGTACCTGACGGACGCGGGCGTCGCGCACCTGCGGCGGGTCCTGCACCTCCCGCCCGGCACCGTCCCGCGCCCGCTGCAGCGCGGCCACCGCGGCGCCGCCAGCACCGGTAACAGCGGCACCGGCAGGGCCCGTCCCGCCGGCACCGCCCGCCACGTGCCCGACACCAGTGACGCCGGCAAGGCCCGCGCCGCCAGCCACAAGCTTGACACCAGCGACACCGGCGCAGACCCTGGCACCGGTATGGCCCGTGCCGCCAGCACCGCCCGCCATGCGTCCGACACCAGCGACACCGGTGCCGGTGCTGGTACCGGTAAGGCCCGTGCCGCCAGCACCGCCCGCCATGCGTCCGACACCAGCGACACCAGCGCAGACCCTGGCACCGGTATGGCCCGTGCCGCCAGCACCGCCCGCCATGCGTCCGACACCAGCGACACCACTGCCGGTGCTGGTACCGGTATGGCCCGTGCCGCCAGCACCGCCCGCCATGCGTCCGACACCAGCGACACCGGTGCCGGTGCTGGTACCGGTAAGGCCCGTGCCGCCAGCACCGCCCGCCATGCGTCCGACACCAGCGACACCGGCGCAGACCCTGGCACCGGTATGGCCCGTGCCGCCAGCACCGCCCGCCATGCGTCCGACACCAGCGACACCGGTGCCGGTGCTGGTACCGGTAAGGCCCGTGCCGCCAGCACCGCCCGCCATGCGTCCGACAGCAGCGACACCGCTGCCGGTGCTGGTACCGGTAAGGCCCGTGCCGCCAGCACCGCCCGCCATGCGTCCGACAGCAGCGACACCAGTGCCGGTGCTGGTACCGGTAAGGCCCGTGCTGCCAGCACCGCCAGCCACAAGCCCAGTGCCAGCGACACCAGTGCCAGTACTGGTACCAGTAAGGCCCGTGCCACCAGCACCGCCAGCCATGTGCCTGACACCAGCAACACCAGTGCCGATACTGGTAGAGCCCGTGCTGCCAACACCACCCGCCATGTGCCTGACACCAGTGCCACCAGTGCCAGTACTGGTACCAGTAAAGCCCATGCCGCCAGCACTACAAGCCATGCGCCCGACACCGACACCAGTAACACCAGTGCCACCAGTGCCGGTGCTGGTCCCACCGGTGAGGACCGGCTCTACCGCAGGAAGGAAGAGCCTGAACAGCGTGTGGAGCCTGTCACCGTCCCCTCGGGCCCCCGCCAGCCCAGCCCGGCTCCAGGTATCACCAGCCCATGGCGGGTGGACCCCCACCCTGGGGTGCTGCCCCCAATCATGGGGAGGGAGTTGGAGCTCACTGGGGGTGGGGGTTGCCTGTGTGTCCCTCCCACTTGCCCTTGGTGGACCTCCCAGCACTTGGGGGTCTCCGGGACCCCCCCACATCCATGGGCAGGGTCAGCCTCCCCCTCCCAGCCCTGGGGGTGACTGTTGGGGGGGTTCGGGGACCCCCACATCAATGGAGTCCCCATGGCAATGTGGAGCAGGGGGAGGCCGGGTGCTTCTTGTGCCCCTGCCCATGACCTGGCATGGGGGAAGGCAGTGCCGAAGTGGCCCCACCAGGGCCGTGAGTGCTGGGGGGCAGGTTCTCACTCCCCCAGCTCCCAATGGAGGGTTGGGAGCTGCATTGGGGCTGGGGGAGGGACACCGTGCTGGGGTGAGGCTATGCCTTGGCATGCTGCACTGGGGGGGGGCCGTGCCGTGGGGGACTGTGTCATGGGGGGCTGCGCTGTTGGGGTGCTGCACCCTGGGTGCTGTACCATGGGCTGTGGCGCTGGGGCCATGCAGTGGGGGTGCACTGGGGGGGCTGCACCCCGAGGCCCCACCGTGCCCAGACAGACGGGCAGGAGGAGGGACAGCGGCAGCTGGGGGGGGGCAGGGCTCGTGCTGGGCCGGGGGCTGCCTGCGGGGAGGGGGGGTCCCGTCCCGTCCTCCCCCATCACCCCCTCCGGTGACACACGATCCGCGACACACGATCGGCGGCAGCTGGAGCCGGTGGAGCTGCCCCCCCCCATTCATCTCCCTCCACCGCCATCTGCCCGGGCGGCGCCCAGAGGCCGCGGTGAGGGCCCCCCCCCCTCCGTGACTCAGCCCCGACGCCACCGCTCCAAGTTTCCACCAGCCGCTGCCAGCGCCGTGAGTCACCGGCCCCACGGGGGGGCCGCGGGGCTGCCCCACACCCCCCCTTCCTGTTCCTGGAGCCGCGGTGCTCCCCAGACCCCACACGTCGGGGCGGGTTCCCCCAGGCTCAGCCCCGGGGGTCGCGCCCCGCGATGGGCTCTGGGGCCGCGGGACCGGGTGCTGCGGGGCGGGGGGAGCCGGTTGTGAGGCTGGGAGGTGCCCGTGGGGCGTCTCAATGGGGCTGAGGGGGGGGGCGAGTCCCCTGCCGGCTCCTTCCGTTCCGCCGCAGCGGGGGCTCCGCCTCCGGGTTTTCCTTTGCTCCGGTCCAAGCAACCGCTGCCGGAAAACCCGGCCTGGAGCCGGGGCCGGTGGGGCCGGGGTCGCGCCGGTAGCGGGGACCTGGGCGGGGGGGGGTCCCAGCGGGACGGGAGCGGGTCCCACGGCAGGGGTGAGGGCTCCGGCGCCACGAGGATGGGCTGCGAGAGCCCCCGCGGCGGCTTGAGCTCGTTAGGAAAGACCCCCCCCCCCCCGGTGTGGCGGCCGGGTTAACCCCTCCGGTACCGGGGGGTCCCGGGGGTGCTGCGGCCGCCCCCCACCCCGTCCCCCCGTCTCACCCTCCCCTCCCCCCCCCCCGGTCCCGTGTCATGTTCTAACTCGGGCTCGCTGACGGGCCCCGGTTATTTATATCAGCGCCCGCCCCCCCGCACCCCCCCGCCGCCGCCGCCGCCGGGGGAGCCGCGCTGCGCCCTCGCTCCGCTGCCTGCGCCCTGCCCGCGCCCTGCCTGCCCATGAAGGTCGTGCCGGGTAGGTCTGGGGGGGGTGGAACGAACGGGGGGGGCTGGCGCCGTCCGGTCGGGATATAAAAAGCCGGGATATGAACCGGGAAGGGGAGGGGGGGGCCGGTCCTGCCGGTACCGCGGGCAGGAGGAGGCAGGAGGCGTCCAACCCGCCCCCCCCGCGGACCGGGAGGGGTTAAGGGCCGGGGGGGGCGGGCGCTGGGGTGTCCCTGCCCCCGGAGCCGAGCCGAGCCGAGCCGTGTCCCGGCCCCATGGAGGACACGGGGTCGCTGTTCCCGTCGCTGGTGGCCGCGGGACACGCCGCGTCCCTCGCACTGGTCTGGTACTGGCGGCGGCGCCGCGACGGGGCGGGCGACTCGGGTGAGTTCGGCCCCGCTCGGCTCCCATCGGCTCCCGTCGGCTCGGCTCCGATCGGCTCCCTTCGGGTCCCCTCGCCCCGCCCACCCCGCCGCGGGAGGAGAGGGCACTCGTGGGAGGCCGCCCCCTATGGGACGGGAGGGGTTGGGGGGCTCAAGGGGGGGGTGATGATGCGGCGCACCTCCGTGACTCTGTACCCCCTAACCCCCCCAAACCGGCAACACCCCCGCAGCCCCCCATGACGGACCTCCCCGTGGCCCCCCCATGGTCCCCCCCCGATGCCCCCTCACCCCCCCGGCCCCGGTGCCCCCCAGCAGCTGCTGTCCCCGGCTGTGAAGGTGACGAATACTTCTGGGAACAGGGATCTGGTGACAGGAGGGATGGGGGGGGGACACGGACACGTCCCATGGGAGGGGCGGGCAGGGGCTGCTGGGTTGGGGCCTCACTGGGGCTCAGGGGACACCCGGGGGGTCCTAGGGGCAGGAGCGGGCAGAGCTGCAGCAGGGCCCAATGACACTGCAGCTGCAGCCATGGGCATTGATCCATCCTCGTCATCCCTCATCCATCATCTCTCCATCATCCCTCCATCATCCCTCCATCATTTCTCCATCATCATTCCTCCATCCCTTCCTCCATCCATTGTCGTCACTCTATCATTCTTCCATCCCTGCATCCCTCCATCCCTGCATCCCTCCCTCCCTCCCTCCATCCCCCATGCCTCCATCCCCCATGCCTCCATCCCTGCATCCATCCCTTCCTCCATCCCTTCCTCCATCCCTTCCTCCGTCCCTTCCTCCGTCCCTTCCTCCATCCCTTCCTCCGTCCCTTCCTCCGTCCCTTCCTCCGTCCCTTCCTCCGTCCCTTCCTCCATCCCTTCCTCCGTCCCTTCCTCCATCCCTTCCTCCATCCCTTCCTCCGTCCCTTCCTCCGTCCCTTCCTCCGTCCCTTCCTCCATCCCTTCCTCCATCCCTTCCTCCGTCCCTTCCTCCGTCCCTTCCTCCATCCCTTCCTCCATCCCTTCCTCCATCCCTTCCTCCATCCCTTCCTCCGTCCCTTCCTCCGTCCCTTCCTCCGTCCCTTCCTCCATCCCTTCCTCCGTCCCTTCCTCCATCCCTTCCTCCGTCCCTTCCTCCGTCCCTTCCTCCGTCCCTTCCTCCGTCCCTTCCTCCATCCCTTCCTCCGTCCCTTCCTCCGTCCCTTCCTCCGTCCCTTCCTCCATCCCTTCCTCCATCCCTTCCTCCGTCCCTTCCTCCATCCCTTCCTCCACTTCCTCCGTCCCTTCCTCCGTCCCTTCCTCCGTCCCTTCCTCCATCCCCTCCGTCCTTCCTCCGTCCCTTCCTCCATCCTTCCTCCGTCCCTTCCTCCGTCCCTTCCTCCGTCCCTTCCTCCGTCCCTTCCTCCATCCCTTCCTCCGTCCCTTCCTCCATCCTCCGTCCCTTCCTCCGTCCCTTCCTCCGTCCCTTCCTCCATCCCTTCCTCCATCCCTTCCTCCATCCCTTCCTCCATCCCTTCCTCCGTCCCTTCCTCCATCCCTGCATCCGTCCCTGCATCCTTCCCTCCATCATCTGTAATCTGTCCTCCCTCCCTCCCTGCCATGGCCCCATCCCTGCCTGTCTCTCCCCTCAGGCACTTTCCAGGGCGTCGCCTGCGGCTTCCGGCATTGGGCGCTGCCAGCACCCTGCCAGTGACGTGCCCGCAGCCTGCGCTGTGCTGCCTGTACCAGCTGGCCACCACCCTGCCGCCAGACCTGCCTGCGCCCTGCTTGTGCCCCACTGCCTGCAACCACTGCCTGTACCCTGCCAGCACCCTGCCTGCACCCACTGCCCGTACCCGCTGCCTGCGATGTGCTGCCTGCACCTGCTGCCTCTCTCCACTGCCTGTTCTGCTGCCACCGTGCTGCCGTCAGACCTGCGCATCCCTGCCCTGTTCCTGCCCACAAACACATGGCTCTGGCGTCGCCGCTGGCCCTGGCGCTGGCCCAGGCCTGGCCCAAGGGCAACCCCAAGGTCGCAGCTGCTGGGGGCAGTCACCCATGTTCAGCCGTGTTGAGCTATGTTGGGCCATGTTGAGGCCTGTTGGGCCATGTTGAGCCGTGTTGGGCCATCTTGAGGCATGTTGGGCCATGTTGAGCCATGTTGGGCTGTGTTGGGCCATGTTGAGCCGTGTTGGGCCATCTTGAGGCATGTTGGGCCGTGTTGGGCCATGTTGAGCCGTGGTGGGCTGTGTTGGGCCATGTTGAGCCGTGTTGGGCCATGTTGGGCTGTGTTGGGCCGTGTTGACCCGTGTTGGGCCATGTTGAGCCATGTTGAGCCATGTTGGGCTGTGTTTGGCCATGTTGACCCGTGTTGGGCCATGTTGAGCCATGTTGGGCCATGTTATGCCATGTTGGTCTGTGTTGGTCTGTGTTGGGGCATGTTGGGCTGTGTTGGGCCATGTTGAGCCGTGTTGGTCTGTGTTGGGCCATGTTGGGCTGTGTTGGGCCATGTTGAGCCATGTTGGGCTGTGTTGAGCTGTGTTGGGCCATGGTGAGCCATGTTGGGCTGTGTTGGTCTGTGTTGGGGCATGTTGGGCTGTGTTGGGCCATGTTGAGCCGTGTTGGTCTGTGTTGGGCTGTGTTGAGCCATGTTGGGCTGTGTTGGGCCATGTTGAGCTGTGTTGGGCCATGGTGAGCCATGTTGGGCTGTGTTGGGCCATGTTGGGCTGTGTTGGGTCATGTCGGGCCGTGTTGGGCTGTGTTGGTTTGAGTTGGGCTGTGTTGAACCGTGTTGGGCCGTGTTGAGCTGTGTTGGTCTGTGTTGGTCCGTGTTGGACCATGTTGAGCTGTGTTGGTCTGTGTTGGGCCATGTTGAGCTGTGTTGGTCTGTGTTGGTCCGTGTTGGGCCATGTTGAGCTGTGTTGGTCTGTGTTGGGCCGTGTTGGGCCGTGTTGGGCTGTGTTGATCCGTGTTTGGCTGTGTTGATCCGTGTTGATCCGTGTTGGGCCGTATTGGGCCGTGTTGAGCCGTGTTGAGCTGTGTTGGTCTGTGTTGGGCCGTGTTGGGCCATGTTGAGCCGTGTTGGGCCGTGTTGATCCGTGTTGATCCATGTTGGGCCGTGTTGGGCCGTGTTGGGCCGTGTTGAGCCGTGTTGAGCTGTGTTGGTCTGTGTTGAGCCGTGTTGGGCCGTGTTGGGCCGTGTTGAGCTGTGTTGATCCGTGTTGGGCCGTGTTGGGCCGTGTTGGTCTGTGTTGAGCCGTGTTGAGCTGTGTTGATCCGTGTTGGGCCGTGTTGGGCCGTGTTGGGCCGTGTTGGTCTGTGTTGAGCCGTGTTGAGCTGTGTTGGTCTGTGTTGAGCCGTGTTGATCCGTGTTGGGCCGTGTTGGGCCATGTTGGTCCATGCCCGGACCCCCGCCCTGAGCTGGGGTGTCCCAGGCTCCCCGGTAGCACCAACCACGCTCGTGGGTCCCTCCTGGGCGGGGGGGTCCCGGTGCCGCGGGCGCACGGTGCGGTGGGGGCGGGTTCCGGGGGTTATTCCCGGTTATTCCCTGCCCCATCGGGGGTGCGGGGCCTTGGCGCCGGTCGCGGCTGTGGCTCCGGGCCCGGGGCCGCGGCGGGTGGAGGTGGCTGCAGGGATTTGTCCCCCCGGGGCCCCCCCTCCATCCGCCCCACTCAGCGTTTCCGTGCTGCGGCTCCGGTTGAGTCACCTCCAGGAGCCGCTGGGGCCGCGCGAGGGGCACCGGCACCGTCCCGTCCCGTCCCGTCCCCGTCCCCCTCTGGTGTGGGGCAGCTGCAGCCCCCCCCCCCCCCCCCGGTGCTGCCCCACAGCGCCCCGCAGACCCCACGGGGGTCCTGGTGACGGGGGCAGCTGTGGCCAACGTGGCATGAGCGTGGTGGGACCATGACATGACCATTGCACACATAGCATGACCATGGCATGACCCATGACAAACGTGGCATGACCGTGGCAAACATGGCACAACCATGGCGAGCTTGGTGGGACCGTGGCATGACCACTGCAAGCCACGGTGTGACCATGGCATGATGTCATACATGACCATAGCAAGCGCGGTGTGACCGTGGCAAGCCGGGCATGACCATGGCATGCCTATGACGAGCGCGCCAGGGCTGTGTGGAGCGCAGTGGCACCTGTGTCCCCGTGGATGCGTGTCCCGCTCCGTGTGGTGTCCCCTGGTCTCCTGCTATCGCCCTGTCCTGCTGCTCCCCGCACCCCCCCCAGCTCCTTATCTCTGTGGTGCAGCCGGGGCAGAGCTGTGGGGCAGCACTGAGCAGTGCCACATTGGGCCCACCCCACAAGCCCTGGTGTGTGCCGGTGTGTCCTTGATGTGTCCTGGTGTGTCCCAGTGTGTCCTTGATGTGTCCCGGTGTGTCCCAGTGTGTCCCGGTGTGTCCCAGTGTATCCCAGTGTGTCCTTGATGTGTCCCGGTGTGTCCCAGTGTGTCCTGGTGTGTCCCAGTGTATCCCAGTGTGTCCCGGTGTGTCCCGGTGTGTCCTGTTTGGGCTGCACAAGGGTTGGGTTTTGGCACAGGACCCTCCATGCCTGGCAAGGATCCATGCCAAGCACCCCCTGCACCCAGGTTGCTGCTGCCGGGGCCCCGTGCCATGGCATGACCATGACCATGCCTGTGCCATGCCCATACCCGTATCCATGCCCATTCCAGTGCCATGCCTTGCCTGTACCCTGGCCATGCCTGTGCCATTTGCTGCCCATGCTCATGCCATGGCCATGCCTGTGTCATACCCCTGCCCCTGACATGCCATCTCTGCACTGTACCCATGCTCATGCCATGACCATGCCTGTGTCATACCCCTGTCATGCCATCTCTGCACTGTACCCATGCTCATGCCATGGCCATGCCTGTGTCATACCCCTGCCCCTGCCATGCCATCTCTGCACTGTACCCATGCTCATGCCATGACCATGCCTGTGTCATACCCCTGCCCCTGCCATGCCATCTCTGCACTGTACCCATGCTCATGCCATGGCCATGCCTGTGTGTCATCTCTGCACCCCTGTGACCATGCCTGTGTCATCTCTGCACTGTACCCATGCTCATGCCATGGCCATGCCTGTGTGCCTGTGTCATACCCCTGCCCCTGCCATGCCATCTCTGCACTGTACCCATGCTCATGCCATGGCCATGCCTGTGTCATACCCCTGCCCCTGCCATGCCATCTCTGCACTGTACCCATGCTCATGCCATGGCCATGCCTGTGTCATACCCCTGCCCCTGACATGCCATCTCTGCACTGTACCCATGCTCATGCCATGACCATGCCTGTGTCATACCCCTGCCCCTGCCATGCCATCTCTGCACTGTACCCATGCCCGTGCCTATGGCCGTGCCTGCGTCCGTGCCCATCTCTGTGCCATCCACGTTCCCATGCCCCTTTCCGTTCCCGTGCCCATCCCAGGCCGGCGCCGCTGTTCCGAGCCCCCCTCTCTGCCCCCCCCGGCCCTGGCGCTGCCGCGATGCGGATCCAGGGGGATCCCGGCGGAGCGCCCGGGCGTGGGCTCGGCCCTGGGCCGGGATGGGGCCGGGAAGGGGCCGGGAGGGGCCGGGAAGGGGCCGGGATGCGGCCTGGCAGCGGCTGTGGGCGCTCTGAGTCAGCGCCGGCCTCGGCCCCGACGCCACGATGATGGTCGTGGAGCTGTGCTGCGGGTGCTGCTGCAGGCCTGGAGGTGGGTGCTGGGTGCCGAGGGGGGGACACCCCATGGCGGCACCACCGGGGTGCTCCCGAGCGGCTCCGGCCTGGGGGTGCTGGGGGGGGTTGCTGGGGGTGTCCCCGCCTTGGGGGTTCCCGGGGGTTCCCCGGGGTGGGGCACTGGGCCCTGGCAGGGCGGGGCAGGAGGATGGGGGGGTCAGGGGAGGTCAGGGTGTAGGGGGGCAAGGCAGTGGGTGCTGCGGGCATGGGGGCAGGAGGGTGCTGCGGCGCACAGGAGGGGTGCAGAGGATTGGGGGTGCAGGAGCGTGAAGGGAGGGTGTCCTAGGGTCCAGGCCTCACGGGTGCAGAGGATTTAGGGGTGCAAGGGAGGGGGTGCACAGGTTTAGGGGTGCTGGGGGGCAGGGGTGCAGGGGCACTGGGTGCAGAGGCTTTAGGGGTGTGGGATGGGGTTTGCACAGCATTAGGGGTTTCTGGGTGCATGGGACATGGTGCACAGCATTGGGGCATTGGTGCACAGCATTGGGGGCATTGGTGCACAGCATTGGGGCATTGGGGCACAGCATTGGGGGCATTGGGGCACAGCATTGGGGGCATTGGAGCACAGCATTGGGGCATTGGTGCACAGCATTGGGGCATTGGTGCACAGCATTGGGGCATTGGTGCACAGCATTGGGGGCATTGGAGCACAGCATTGGGGCATTGGGGCACAGCATTGGGGGCATTGGAGCACAGCATTGGGGCGTTGGTGCACAGCATTGGGGCATTGGAGCACAGCATTGGGGCATTGGTGCACAGCATTGGGGCATTGGTGCACAGCATTGGGGCATTGGGGCACAGCATTGGGGCATTGGTGCACAGCATTGGGGCATTGGGGCACAGCATTGGGGCATTGGAGCACAGCATTGGGGCATTGGTGCACAGCATTGGGGCATTGGTGCACAGCATTGGGGCATTGGGGCACAGCATTGGGGCATTGGGGCACAGCAGTAGTGGTGCGGGGTGCAGGCCCATGGGTGCAGAGGGTTTAGGGGTGCGGGGGGCAGCACCGTGGCCCTGGGTGCCCGGTGCCGCCGGTCCGGCCGCTCGGTCCCGTTCCCGGGGCGGTGGCAGCGGCGGGGGCGGGTCCCGCTCGGCCCCTCCCGCCCCGTCCGGTCCCGTCCCGTCCGTCGGGCGGCGGCGGCGGCGGCAGCACCGGCACCATGGAGGGCAGCGCCGGCGGGGCGGGGCCCGTCGGGACTCCCGGTGCCGTCGGGGGGTGGCTCAGCGGCGGCTCCGAGTCCGAGCGGCGGCGGTACCTGAGCGCGAGGCTCTGCTGCAGCGGTGCGAGCGGCGGGACGGGCCGGGGCGGAAAGGGGAAGGGACCGGGGCGGGGGGGACCGCGGGGTTGGGGGGGACCGGGCCGGGGGGGTTCGGGCCGTGCGGGGGGGGGGGGGGGGTCAGGATCCCCCGCGGGACCGGGCGGGACCCGCTCCGGGGGGGGCTGGGGGGATCCCGGGGCGGGGGGGGAAGAAGCGGGGCTGACGCAGGGACACGCCCCCCCCGCGGAGGGGCCGCCCCCGGGAGCTGGGCCGGGCCTGAGCTGGGCTGGGCTGGACTGGGATGAACTGGGCTGGGCTGAGCTGAGCTTGATTTGAGCTGAGCTGGGCAGAACTGGGCTGAACTGGGCTGGACTGGGATGAACTGGGATGAACTGGGCTGGACTGGGCTGAGCTTGATTTGAGCTGAGCTGGGCAGAACTGGGCTGAACTGGGATGAACTGGGATGAACTGGGCTGGACTGAGCTGAGCTTGATTTGAGCTGAGCTGGGCAGAACTGGGCTGAACTGGGCTGGACTGGGATGAACTGGGCTGGACTGAGCTGAGCTTGATTTGAGCTGAGCTGGGCAGAACTGGGCTGAACTGGGATGAACTGGGCTGGACTGAGCTGAGCTTGATTTGAGCTGAGCTGGGCAGAACTGGGCTGAACTGGGATGAACTGGGCTGGGCTGAACTGGGCTGGACTGAGCTTGATTTGAGCTGAGCTGGGCAGAACTGGGCTGAACTGGGCTGAACTGGGATGAACTGGGCTGGACTGAGCTGAGCTTGATTTGAGCTGAGCTGGGCAGAACTGGGCTGAACTGGGATGAACTGGGCTGGACTGAGCTGAGCTTGATTTGAGCTGAGCTGGGCAGAACTGGGCTGAACTGGGCTGAACTGGGATGAACTGGGCTGGACTGAGCTGAGCTTGATTTGAGCTGAGCTGGGCAGAACTGGGCTGAACTGGTATGAACTGGGCTGGACTGAGCTGAGCTTGATTTGAGCTGAGCTGGGCAGAACTGGGCTGAACTGGGCTGAACTGGGATGAACTGGGCTGGACTGAGCTGAGCTTGATTTGAGCTGAGCTGGGCAGAACTGGGATGAACTGGGATGAACTGGGCTGAACTGAACTGGGCTGAACTGGGCTGAACTGAACTGGGCTGAACTGGGCTGAACTGAGCTGAGCTGGGCTGAACTGGGCCTGAACTGGGCTGAGCTGGGCTGAACTGGGCTGAGCTGGGCTGGGCTGGACTGAGCTGAGCTGGGCTGGGCTGAGCTTGATTTGAGCTGAGCTGGGCTGAACTGGGATGAACTGGGATGAACTGGGCTGAACTGAACTGGGCTGAACTGGGCTGAACTGAACTGGGCTGAACTGAGCTGAGCTGGGCTGAACTGGGCCTGAACTGGGCTGAGCTGGGCTGAACTGGGCTGAGCTGGGCTGAGCTGGGCCGAACTGGGCCGAGCTGGGGTGGGCTGAACTGGGCTGAACTGGGCTGAGCTGGGCTGAACTGGGCTGAACTGGGCTGAACTGGGCTGAGCTGGGCTGAACTGGGCTGAACTGGGCTGAGCTGGGCTGAACTGGTCCGAACTGAACTGGGCTGAACTGGGCTGGACTGTGGCTGGACTGGGCTGAACTGGCTGAACTGGGCTGAACTGAACTGGGCTGAACTGAGCTGAGTGTGGGCTGAACTGGGCCTGAACTGAACTGGGCTGAACTGAGCTGAGCTGGGCTGAACTGGGCCTGAACTGGGCTGAGCTGGGCTGAACTGGGCTGAGCTGGGCTGAGCTGGGCCGAACTGGGCCGAGCTGGGGTGGGCTGAACTGGGCTGAACTGGGCTGAGCTGGGCTGAACTGGGCTGAACTGGGCTGAACTGGGCTGAACTGGGCTGAGCTGGGCTGAACTGGGCTGAGCTGGGCTGAACTGGGCTGGACTGGGCTGAACTGGGCTGAGCTGGGCTGAACTGGGCTGAACTGGGCTGAGCTGGGCTGAACTGGGCTGGACTGGGCTGGACTGGGCTGAACTGGGCTGAACTGGGCTGAACTGAACTGGGCTGAACTGGGCTGGACTGGGCTGGACTGGGCTGGACTGGGCTGAACTGGGCTGAACTGGGCTGAACTGGGCTGAGCTGGGCTGAACTGGGCTGAACTGGGCTGAACTGGGCTGAGCTGGGCTGAACTGGGCTGAACTGGGCTGAGCTGGGCTGAACTGGGCTGGACTGGGCTGAGCTGGGCTGAGCTGGGCTGAGCTGGGCTGAACTGGGCTGGGATGAACTGAACTGGGATTGAGCTGGGCTGAACTGGGATTGAGCTGAACTGGGCTGAACTGGGCTGAACTGAACTGGGATGAACTGAACTGGGATGAACTGAACTGGGATTGAGCTGAACTGGGCTGAGCTGGGCTGTAGCCAGGGGTTTGGCTGGTTCATGTCTGTCTGTACCTGTGCCCGTGTGCACGCGTGTGCACGCCAGTGCACCCCGTGTGTGTGCACCCCGTGTGTGTGCCAGTGCACCCCATGTGTGTGCACCTGCGTGTGTGTGCCAGTGCACCCCGTGTGTGTGCACCCGTGTGTGTGTGCACCCGTGTGTGTGTGCCAGTGCACCCCATGTGTGTGCACCCCGTGTGTGTGCCAGTGCACCCCGTGTGTGTGCACCCCGTGTGTGTGCCAGTGCAACCTGTGTGTGCACCCGCGTGTGTGTGCCAGTGCACCCCGTGTGTGTGCACCCGTGTGTGTGCACCCGCGTGTGTGTGCCAGTGCACCCCGTGTGTGTGCACCCCATGTGTGTGCACCCATGTGTGCCAGTGCACCCCGTGTGCGCACGCGTGTGCGCGCCCCACATGCGTTGGCCCTGGTGTGTGTCAGCGCACGCGCGTGCCCAGCACACACGTGTTTGTGTGTCCGTGTGCGTGCACACGAGCACACACGTGTTTGTGTGTCCGTGTGCGTGCACACGCGTGCCCAGCACACACGTGTTTGTGTGTCCGTGTCCGTGCACACGTGGTACCCAGCACACACGTGTTTGTGTGTCCGTGTGCGTGCACACGCATGCCCAGCACACACGTGTTTGTGTGTCCGTGCACACGTGTACCCAGCACACACGTGTTTGTGTGTCCGTGCACACATGTGCCCAGCACACACGTGTTTGTGTGTCCGTGCACACGTGTACCCAGCACACACGTGTTTGTGTGTCCGTGTCCGTGCACACGTGTACCCAGCACACACGTGTTTGTGTGTCCGTGCACACGTGTACCCAGCACACACGTGTTTGTGTGTCCGTGCACACATGGTACCCAGCACACACGTGTTTGTGTGTCCGTGCACACGTGTACCCAGCACACACGTGTTTGTGTGTCCGTGCACACGTGTACCCAGCACACACGTGTTTGTGTGTCCGTGCACACGCGTACCCAGCACACACGTGTTTGTGTGTCCGTGCACACGTGTACCCAGCACACACGTGTTTGTGTGTCCGTGCACACGTGTACCCAGCACACACGTGTTTGTGTGTCCGTGCACACGTGTACCCAGCACACACGTGTTTGTGTGTCCGTGCACACATGGTACCCAGCACACACGTGTTTGTGTGTCCGTGTCCGTGCACACGTGTACCCAGCACACACGTGTTTGTGTGTCCGTGCACACATGGTACCCAGCACACACGTTTGTGTGTTGTGTGTGCCCAGCACACACGTGTTTGTGTGTCCGTGCACACGTGTACCCAGCACACACGTGTTTGTGTGTCCGTGCACACGTGTACCCAGCACACACGTGTTTGTGTGTCCGTGCACACGTGTACCCAGCACACACGTGTTTGTGTGTCCGTGCACACGTGTACCCAGCACACACGTGTTTGTGTGTCCGTGCACACGTGTACCCAGCACACACGTGTTTGTGTGTCCCTGTGCCGCTCCGTGCGCGGTGCCGGGGCCCTGCCTGCTCTTGGCCGCTCTTCCCATCCTCTGCCCGCGGTGCTGCCCGCGGTGATGCCGGCGGCTGCCGAGGATCCTGCTGGGACCGGGAGCCCGTGGGCGCGAGCGGAGCCGGCGCTGGCCCTGCCGGTGCCCGCGTCCCGGTGAGGGGCGGCTCCGGCCCCAGCCCCGTTCCCGCCGCGGCTCCAGATGTTCTTGGCGCCAGATGTGGAGGACACGTGCGTGCAGCCGGCACCGCCTGCGTGCCGCGGCCCGGTGCTGCCCAGCGGCAGCGTGTGCCGGTGGGTGCCGGTGGGTGCCGGTGGTGCCGGTGGGTGCCGGTGGTGCCGGTGGTGCCGGTGGGTGCCGGTGGTGCCGGTGGGTGCCGGTGGTGCCGGTGGGTGCCGGTGGGTGCCGGTGGGTGCCGGTGCGTGCCGGTGGGTGCCGGTGCGTGCCGGTGGGTGCCGGTGGGTGCTGGTCGTGCCGGTGGGTGCCGGTGCGTGCCGGTGGGTGCTGGTGCGTGCCGGTCGTGCCGGTGGGTGCTGGTGGTGCCGGTGGGTGCTGGTCGTGCCGGTGGGTGCTGGTCGTGCCGGTGGGTGCCGGTGGTGCCAGTGGGTGCTCAGAGGGTGCCGGTTGATGCTGGTCGTGCCGGTGGGTGCTGGTGGATGCCAGTGATGCCGGTGAGTGCCGGTCGTGCCGGTGGCGCCAGTGGTGCCGGTGAGTGCCGGTGGATGCCGGTGGTGCCGGTGGATGCCAGTGGGTGCTGAGAGGGTGCCGATGGGTGCCGTTCGTGCCGGCGGTGCTGGTGCCGGGAGCTGCCCTCCCCGTGAATCATACAGCAACAGCCCCGGTGTCCTTTGCACTCCAGGCAAGGTTCAGGCTGCTCTTGTAATGGGTGCCGTGGGTGATGTGGGTGCCATGGGTGATGTGGGTGATGTGGGTGCCATGGGTGATGTGGGTGATGTGGGTGCCATGGGTGATGTGGGTGATGTGGGTGCCGTGGGACACCCCGCTGTGATGCCACCAGCTTTGGGGTCCTGCGGGAACCCCTCGACAGGGCTCTGGGCCCCTCAGGTGTGGGGCGCGTGGGGCTGGGGAGGTCCTGAGCCCTACAGGTGTGCGCCCGTTGAGTCCTATGCCTCTGGGGCGTGGAGTCCCGGCCCCCCCCCCCCCCGCTGTGGGGCAGGGAGGTGCCGCCCCCTCCTCGCGGCCCCGGGCCCGGCCAGGGAGGGGTTAAGGGGCGGTTCCTGTGGGGCGGGAAGGGCGACCCCGGCTCCTCCCTGGGGCCGTCCCGTCGGAGCCGCGCCGTGGCTGCGAGTTGTGTCGGGTCTCAGCGCCGCTGCAGCCTCCGCCATGGCGCGACGGGGCCAGGATGTGGGGCCGGGTGTGGGGCAGCGCTCGGGCTCCGAGGACAACCTCTACCTGGCCGTGCTCAGGGCCTCCGAGGGCAAGAAAGGTGCCGGGACCCGCGGCGCGGTGCGCGGTGCGCGGTGGGGCGCGGAGGTGGCCACGCCGCGGTGTGGGGCGGTGGCCGTGGCGTGGGGGGGTGGTGGCCATGATGTGGGGCGCGGCAGGGTCAGTGCGGGGCGCGGTGATGGCCGCGGTGCGGCGTGGGGCGCTGGCCGTGGCGTGGGGCACAATGGGGTTAATGTGGGGCGCAGTGGCGTTGGTGGGGGGCTGAAGGTGGTCAGGGTGTGGGGCGTTGTGGGTCCAACAGCTGGAGACTGCAGTGTGTGTTCGGGACCTCCATGAACCGAGGCAGACTCCGCTGTGGGGCAGTGTCCCAGGGCAGGCTATGGGGTGGTGTCCCGAGGCAATCTATGGCTCAGACCCCTGTTATGGGGTAGGGCGGTGGCTCTGGGGCAGACTCCATTGTGGGGCAGGAGAGTGTCTGTAGGGGAGCTTATGGGGTGGTGTCCCCCAGGAAATCTGTGGGGCAGACCCCCTTGCTAGGCGGTGTCTCTAGGGCAGCCTATGGGCTTTGGGGCAGACCCCCATGATGGGGCAGGGCAGTGTTTGTAAGGCAGGTTATGGGTTTGTGTCTGTAGGGCAGCCTATACGGCAGACTCCGTGCTGGAGTGGTGTCTGTGGGGCAGGTTTTAGGGCAGACCCCACACTGAGGTGTTGTCTGTGGGGCAGGTTATGGGGCAGACCCCACGCTGGGGCGGTGTCTGTGGGGCAGGCTATGGCGTGGTGTCTCTAGGGCAGCCTTTGGGGCAGACCCCGTGCTGGGGTGGTGTCTGTGAGGCAGCTTATGGTGTGGTTCCTGTGGGGCAGGTTATAGGGCAGACTCTGCGCTGGGGTGGTGTCTGTGGGGCAGGTTATGGGGCAGACCCTGCGCTGGGGCGGTGCCTGTGGGGCAGGTTATGGGGCAGACCCTGCGCTGGGGCGGTGTCTGTGGGGCAGGTTATGGGGCAGACCCTGCGCTGGGGCGGTGCCTGTGGGGCAGGTTATGGGGCAGACCCTGCGCTGGGGCGGTGTCTGTGGGGCAGGTTATGGGGCAGACCCTGCGCTGGGGCGGTGTCTGTGGGGCAGGTTATGGGGCAGACCCTGAGCTGGGGCGGTGTCTGTGGGGCAGGTTATGGGGCAGACCCTGCGCTGGGGCGGTGTCTGTGGGGGAGGTTATGGGGCAGACCCTGCGCTGGGGCGGTGTCTGTGGGGCAGGTTATGGGGCAGACCCTGCGCTGGGGCGGTGTCTGTGGGGCAGGTTATGGGGCAGACCCTGCGCTGGGGCGGTGTCTGTGGGGCAGGTTATGGGGCAGACCCTGCGCTGGGGCGGTGTCTGTGGGGCAGGTTATGGGGCAGACCCTGCGCTGGGGCGGTGCCTGTGGGGCAGGTTATGGGGCAGACCCTGCGCTGGGGCGGTGCCTGTGGGGCAGGTTATGGGGCAGACCCTGCGCTGGGGCGGTGCCTGTGGGGCAGGTTATGGGGCAGACCCTGCGCTGGGGCGGTGTCTGTGGGGCAGGTTATGGGGCAGACCCTGCGCTGGGGCGGTGTCTGTGGGGCAGGTTATGGGGCAGACCCTGCGCTGGGGCGGTGTCTGTGGGGCAGGTTATGGGGCAGACCCTGCGCTGGGGCGGTGTCTGTGGGGCAGGTTATGGGGCAGACCCTGCGCTGGGGCGGTGTCTGTGGGGCAGGTTATGGGGCAGACGCGCCCGAGGCTGCGTTTCCCCACGCTGGCGCCGGCCCCATCCCCGCCCTGCCTGAGCTGCCGCCGGCGCTGCCCGGCCCTGCCCGTACCTATCCCTGCCCTCACCCTGCCTGTACCCATCCCGTACCCTGCCTGTGCCTATCCCGGTCCCTGCCTGTTCCTGTGCCCGTCCCATCCTGGGCCCGTTGGGTGCCACGTTCCGGCGCCGCGGGGCGAATCCCGGCACGTTTTGGCCGGACGGGCCCCGTGGGTGCAGCCGTTGACTCAGGGCCACGGGTGCCGGGGACCCCCCCCGGGCACACGGGGCTGTGCCGGGGCCTGGCCTGCAGCAACCGCTTCCTTCCCCATGACTCACGGCATGGGCCTGGCACTGTTGGTTCATCGCTTCCTGCCAGGCCGCTGCGGTGCCACCGGTTGTGCTGCCATGCCGGGGCGTTGTGTTGTGGTGCCACGGTGTTGTGCTGGGTGTAGTGACACGGCGCAGCGCCGTGGTGCTGTGCCAGCGTGCCGCGGTGTTGTGCCGTGGTGTTGCCGGTTGTGCCACGGTGCCGCCTCTCACCCTCCCTTTGCTCTCTTGCAGATGAGCGAGACCGCGTCCAGAAGAAAACCTTCACCAAATGGGTCAACAAGCACCTCATCAAGGTACCGGAGCCCCTGGTGCCAGGTCCTGGGTGGCTGTGCCGGGGGGAAGCAGAGCTGGGGGGGGGTTCATGGTGCCTGGGGGGTGGGTTCTGGTGCCGCGGATCCCGGCCCTGCTGCCGGCGCATCCCCACGCAGTGCCCAAAGCCCGCGGTGCCGGTGCGGGTCCTGCCCTGACTCTCTCTTTCTGCCTCTCCCCGCGCAGCACTGGCGAGCAGAGGTAGGTCTGTGTGTGCCGCGGCTTCACCGCGCTGCCCCTCACTCACGCCCCGCTCCTGTACCGGCCCCGCGCGGCACAACCGTGTTCTGCATGCGGCGCAGCCACCGGCACCGGGATGGGCAGGGGGCTGGGGGGGTTCAACGGGGGCTGTGTGGGGCTGGGGGGGCACCGGCTGCAGCTGGGGGTGTGCGTGTGAACCGCGGGCACCGGGGCCCTGCCGGGCTGTGCCGCGGTGACGCTGTCGCCGTGGGTCCCCGCAGGCTCAGCGCCACGTCAACGACCTGTACGAGGACCTGCGGGACGGGCACAACCTCATCTCGCTGCTCGAGGTGCTCTCGGGGGACAAGCTGGTGAGTCCTGCGCCGAACCCGCCGCCACCGTCGCCATCTCAGCGCCCACCGTCCCCATCAGCACCCCCACCCATCGGCACCCCCCCACCCATCTCGTGCCCCCTGCATCTGCCCCCACCCCTGCTTGGCCAATGCCGGCGCCGCGGCTCTAACGCGGGGACGTCTCTTTGCTTTGGTGCCCCGGCGCTCACCGGCCCCCTCGGGCTTTGCCTTCTCCTGCTCCCGGCGCTGCCGGGCAGCCGCGGGAGCGCGACGTCGTCCGGAGCTTGCGGTTGGTGAGTGGTGGCACGGCACCGCATGGCACCATACGGCACCGCGAGTTCCGGTGCAGCACCGCATGGCACCGCGTGTCCCCATGCAGCACCGCGTGTCCCCGTGCGGCACCGTGTATCCTGGTGTAGTACCACATATCTCCGTGCGGCACCGCGTGTCCTGGTGCAGCACCGCATGGCACCGCGAGTCCCCGTGCGGCACCGCGAGTCCCCGTGCGGCACCGCGTGTACTGGTGCAGCACCGCATGGCGACCTGCCGCGAAGTTTCCATAACACCAGCCCCAGTGGGTGTCCTGTGATGGTGTCACCAGGAGGTGCCGGCACCGGGGTCCTGGTGCATCAGTGGCACTGCAGCCAGTGGGGTTTCCCTGGTGCCCCACGGCCATGGGTCAGAGCAGACCCCCCGGTGCACTTGGGGGGTCGGGGGTCCCTGGTGTGTCTGGTGCTGGTGTCACGGGGTGCAGGGGCTCCATCCCAGCGGGTGAGGGCCGGGTGCGCGCTGCTGCCGTGGTGCTGCCACGGTGCTGAGGAAGCGCGGGCGCGGGATCCGGTGCCTGAGCCCATTGTCCGGTTGAGCCGCGCTTCCTGCAGCAGCCCCGGGGCTGGGCCAGGGGTTTCCTGGCTCAGCCGGTGCCGGGGCAGTGCCAGTGCTGCCGGTCTCAGTGCCGTGTCCCCGCAGCCCCGCGAGAAGGGCCGGATGCGCTTCCACAAGCTGCAGAATGTGCAGATCGCCCTTAACTACCTGAAGCATCGCCAGGTGAGGGGAGCTCTGGGGGGGGTTGGTGCTGCCCGGAACCCCCGGTGCCACCGCGGCATCACCACAACCCCGTGTGCTCCATAGGTGAAGCTGGTGAACATCCGCAACGATGACATCGCCGACGGCAACCCCAAGCTCACGCTGGGGCTCATCTGGACCATCATCCTACACTTCCAGGTGGTGCCGGGGCTGGTGCTGTGGGGTGGGTGCCATGGGGCTGGGATGGTGCCGCAGGGCTGGGATGTTACTATGGGGTGGTGGCTATGGGGTTGGTGCCATGGGGCCGGTGCGGCGCAGTAACCGCCGGTGTGCCGGCAGATCTCGGACATCCAGGTTACGGGGCAGTCCGAGGACATGACAGCCAAGGAGAAGCTGCTCCTCTGGTCGCAGCGCATGGTCGAGGGCTACCAGGGGCTGCGGTGCGAGAACTTCACGGCGAGCTGGCGCGACGGCCGCCTCTTCAATGCCATCATCCACCGGCACAAGTACGTGCTGCGGCATGGACACAGCATCCACATCTGCATCCTCTTCTGTATCTACTTGTCCCCATCCCCATCCCCATCCCCTTCCCTTTCCATCCCCACCCATCCCCATTCCTTCCTTATCCTTTTGTTCCCACCTCCGTCCCCTTCTCATCCCTTTCTCATCCTCCTCCTCATCCCATCCCCTTTCCATCCCCATCTTTATGTCCCCATCTCCTGCTCATCTCCTTCCCCTTCCCATCCCCATCCCCATCCTTGCTTTGGGCTCTGTGGGGACTCAGCCCCACACAGCATTGGTGCAGGGTGCTGCTAATGCCAGCCCATAGCAGGGCTGTTCTTGCCCCAGAGTGGGGCTGGGGGGGGCTCCTGCTCACTCCATGGGGCTCTGCCTGCTCTGGGTCCATGTGCCTGGTGCCGCTGGGCCACCGCTGGCTCCCGGTGCCGGTGTCCCCGCAGTGGTGCTGGTGGCAGTGGCGTGGTGCCGGTGCTGACCGTGGCTCCCGCAGGCCGATGCTCATCGACATGAGCCGCGTTTACCGCCAGAGCAACCTGGAGAACCTGGAGCAGGCTTTCACCGTGGCCGAGCGCGACCTGGGGGTGACGCGGCTGCTGGACCCCGAAGGTGCCGGGGGACACCCCAGAACCCGTCCCCACCGTCCCCACCTCCCCCCGTCCCCCCTGACCGTGCTGTGTCCCCGCAGACGTGGATGTGCCGCAGCCGGATGAGAAGTCCATCATCACCTACGTGTCGTCGCTGTACGATGCCATGCCGCGCGTGCCGGAGGCGCAGGACGGCGTCAAGGCCAACGTCAGTTGGGGACAACGGGGGGGACCCATCCTGTGGCAGTGGTGGCACCGGGCCCCGTGTCCCCATATCCCCCACATACCCATGTCCCATATCCCTATGTCCCTCATATTTCCATATCCCGTGTTCCCATGTCCGCCTGTTGCACACCCGTGTTGCATATCCCTGTATCTATGCTCATATCCGTGTCCTGTGCCCATATCCCGAGGCCCATATCCGTCCCCTGTTCCCATGTCCATGCCTATGTTCCCATATCCGCGCTCATATCCATGTCCCCGTATCCCCGTGTCCCCATGCCCATGCGTGCCCGTGCCCATGCAGGAGCTGCAGCTGCGCTGGCAGGAGTACTACGAGGTGGTGACGCTGCTGCTGCAGTGGATGCGGCAGTACACCATCAGCTTCGAGGAGCGGCGTGTGCCTGCCAGCTACGAGGAGATTGAGGTGAGGCCGTGAGCCCTGTGTCCCTGTGCTCCCTCCATGCCCCCTCCATGTCCCCAAATACCCCATGTCCCCGTGAAAGGGCACCAGTGCCCGGGGAGGTGCTGGTGATGCCGCAGCTGGTTGGGGCCCCGCCATGGGTTGTCTCATGCCATGATGAGTCCTCCCGGTGCCGTCAACCCCAAACCAGCACCAGCAGCATCCACACTGGTGTGCTGTGCTGCCCCTTTGGGCTCCATGTATTGGCCCCACTGGGCCGTGCGTTGACTCCATGAGCTGCGTGTTGAGCCCATTGGGTTCCACGTGTTCAGTGGTGACCCACTGGGCTCCTGCATCGCGGCGCGGTGGCTCGGTGCCGGTGCGGTGCTGGGGTGTGGTTGGCTGTGGCAGAGCTGTGGCCATGGCAGGGCTGTGTTCGTGCCATGCCAGAGCTGTGGCAGCGCCGCGGCTGCTCTGACTCAGAGCTTCCATTTGCCGTGTGAGTCACGGCACCACCCGGCTCCCGCCCGGCGCTTCCTTCCCACCAGCCCCGCACGTGGCACCGTGGCCGGGGGGTGCCGGGGAGGGGATGGGGGGTGCCAGGGCCTGGGGGTGCTGGTGCTGGGGCAAGGAGGTGCCGGTGCCAGGGTTCCCCCTCATCTGTCCCCCCCTCGGCAGCTCCTCTGGCGCCAGTTCCTCAAGTTCAAGGAGTCCGAGCTGCCGGCCAAGGAGGCCGACAAGAACCGTTCCAAAGCCATATTCCAGGCCATGGAGGTCAGGGGGGGGCCAGAGCACAAAGGGGGCTTCTGGGGGGGGTCAGCAGTCTGGAGGGACTGAGGGTCCATAGGGGTCCTGGGAGGGTACTGGGGGTCCCTGGGGTGGGGGGGTCCTAATGAGTGGTGTTTGGGGGGAGCCGTGGAGCTGGGGTCCCGTGGGTTTGGGTCCCTGTGGGGGCTGGGAGGGGCTGCCCCATGGGGTGAGGGTTCCATGTCCCCTGTGGGGCACAGCGACACATGCGGTGATGTGCGGTGGGCCCGGTGCAGGGCGCGGTGCAGTCCGGGCAGCTGAAGGTGCCCCCCGGGTACCACCCGCTGGACGTGGAGAAGGAGTGGGGGGCACTGCACGTGGCTGTGCTGGAGCGCGAGAAGCTGCTGCGGGCGGAGTTCGAGAGGTGAGCGCGGCGCATGGCGTAACGGGATGCGCTGGGCTGCGCCGGGCTGGCGGTGAGGGGGTGAAGCGGGGCAGCAGCAGGATGCTGGGGTGCACCGGGGTGCTGGTGGGATGTTGGGATGCACCAGGACGGTGGCGGTGCTGGAGCGTGCCGGGGCGATGGCAGTGATGGAATGAGCCAGGGCTGAGGCGGGATGCTGGCATGCACTGAGGTGGTGCTGGAGCGTGCCGGGGCGGTGGCAGTGATGGAATGAGCCAGGGCAGTGGTGGGGGATACCGGGATGCACTGGGGCGGTGCTGGAACGTGCCGGGGCGGTGGCATTGGTGGAACGTGGCCAGACCACGGGGCTGGGCTGGGTTTGGGGTGTCCCGGCCCCCCCTGAGCTGCCCGGTGAGTCACCGCTGCCGGGAAGAGACGTGGCCGCAGGGCTCGGCACAGCCCGGCTCCGCTCGGCACGTCTGGCGCAGGGCTCGGGGCAGCGGTGCCGGTGCCAAGAACGGGGCTGTGCCGGTGCCGCGAGCTCCGGGGCCGGGGCCGGGGCTGGCAGCGCAGGCGGGAGCGGGCAGGGATCGGGCAGCGCAGGCTGGGACCAGCGCAGGCAGCGGGGCCAGGCAGGCAGCCAGGGCAGGGCGGGGCTGGAGCCTGCGGCCGCAGGGATGAGGGACGGGATGGGGCAGGGCCAGGGATGGGGATGGCTGGGGAGCAGGATGGGGATGGGATACGGAGCAGGACTGGGAGTCAAGTGAGGAGCAGGGTTGGCATGGGGAGAGGGATACAGAGCAGGATGGGGAGGAAAGGTTGTGGGATGGGGTGCAGGATGCAGAGTGGGATGGGAAGCAGGAAGGGGAGTGGGATGGGGATGGGAAAGGGGAGTTGATGGAGAGCAGGATGGAGACAGGAAGTGTGACAGGGATGGAAAACGGGATATAGATGGGGATGGGGTGGGGAGCAGGATGGGGCTCCTCACCCAGGCAGGGCTGCATCTGGGTCTGCAGGTGGGACCAGGGCCGGGACCAGAGCCGGGCTGGCAGAGGGGCAGGATGGGGCTGGCGCTGACAGGATCAGTGGGGCAGGATGGGGTCACTGTCCATGCAGTGCGGGCGGGTTCGTGTCCCCACGCTGACGCTGTCCCCCCGTGTCTCGCAGGCTGGAGCGGCTGCAGCGCGTTGTCACCAAGCTGCAGATGGAGTCGGGGCTCTGCGAGGAGCAGCTCAACCAGGCGGATAATCTGCTGCAGGCGGTGAGCGGCGGTGCCGCGGCGGCACCGGGGCATTCCCACGCGCGTTCGCGTGTCCGTTCCCTCGCGTGTCCGTTCCCACGCGCGTTCGCGTGTCCGTTCCCACGCATGTTCGCGTGTCTCTTCCCATGCTGGTGTCCGTTCCCGGGCCCATTTCCTTTCCCGTGTCCATTCTCATGCCCTCTCCTGTGCCCTTTCCCTTTCCTGTGTCCAAGCCTGTGCTCATTCCCATGCCCACGATGGTGCCAGTGCCCACTCCCATTCCCGTGCCCATTCCCATGCCTGTGCCCGTTCCCTTTGCCATTCCCGTCCCGTGCTCCATGCAGGAGCTGCGGCTGCTGGAGGCGGGGAAGGGGCCGCAGAAGGCCGCGGAGGTGGAACGGGACCTGGACAAGGCTGATGGGATGATTCGGCTGCTCTTCACCGACGTGCAGAGCCTCAAGGATGGGCGGCATCCGCAGGGCGAGCAGATGTACCGCAGGTACCGGCGCCGCCGAGGGGTGGCACGGGGGGGTTGATGCGTGCTGTGCCCCGCGCAGCGTCCCATGCAGTGTGCCCAGTGTGGTGTGCCCCATGCCATGAGCGCCCCTTACACCCTGTGCCCTGGTGCTTGTGTGTCCCCATGTCCCCCATGTTCCTGTTGCTTTCCATTCTTCCCCATATCCCTCTGTGTCTCCATGTCCCCTGCATCCCTGAAGCCCCACAAAGCTCCCCATGTCCCCCCATGTCTGCATGTCCTTGTCTCCCTCTGCCCCATATCCCCACACCCTCATGTCCCACATCCCTGTCCTGTGCCACTGCAGAGTGTACCATATCCCCATGCCTCCACATGGCACCCCATATCCCCATGTTCATGCCGCAGGGTGTACCATATCCCCATGTGCATGCTGCATGCTGTACCATATCCCCATGTCCCATATGCATGCTGTACCATATCCTCATGCGCATGCCGCAGGCTGTACCATATCCCCATGTCCCACGCCCATGCTGCAGGGTGTACCATACCTCCATGTCCCATGTGCATGCTGCATGCTGTACCATATCCCCATGTCCCATGTCCATGCCGCAGGCCGTACCATATCCCCATGTCCATGCCGTACCATATCCCCATGTGCATGCTGTACCGTATCCCCATGTCCATGCCGCAGGGTGTACCATATCCCCATGTCCATGCCGTACCATATCCCCATGTGCATGCTGCATGCTGCACCGTATCCCCATGTCCATGCCGCAGGGTGTACCATATCCCCATGTCCATGCCGTACCATATCCCCATGTGCATGCTGCATGCTGTACCGTATCCCCATGTCCATGCCGCAGGGTGTACCGCCTGCATGAGCGCCTGGTGTCCATCCGCACCGAGTACAACCTGCGCCTCAAGTCGGGGGTCCCAGTGGCGGCGGCGGTGGCTCCGGTGGCGGCGGCTGCGGCCCCGTCCGAGGCGGCGCTGCGGTACGTGCAGGAGCTGTGGGGCTGGGTGCAGGACAACCAGCGCCGCGTGGCGGGCGTCGGCTGGGGCATGGACCTGCCCTCGCTCGAGTCGCTGCTGAGCGCCCACCGCGGCCTCCACCGCGACATCCACGACTTCGGTGCCAAGGTGCAGCGGGCGCGCGAGGACGAGGTCAGTGCCGGGCGCCCGACCTCATCGCCCTGAGCCTGGGGTGCCCCAACCTGCGCTTGGACGTCCCCAACCTGATCCCGGGATCCCCTGGGGTGCCCTGACCTGAGCCTGGGGTCCCCAAGGTGCTCTGTGGGGTTGGGGTGCCGGGACGGGATCAGGGTGACGTGGGTGCTGCGGGTGCCCTGCGGGTGCCCTATGGGTGCCCTGTGGGTGCTGCTGTTCGCTCTCACAGCCCATTTCCACCCCCAGGCCCAGCTACCCCCCAGCTCCCGCAGCGCCTACAGGGAGAGCCTGGGCAAACTGGAGCAGGAGTACGGGGAGCTACTGGTGAGTGTCTGGTGCTGGGGGGTGATGGGGATGGAGGGGAGGATGATGGCCATGGGGGGGGGGGGGCGTGAGGATGCTAAAGGCCATAGGGAGCTATGGGGGCAGATGAAGGCCATGGGGAGCTCTGGGGGGCAGATGGAGCCCATGGGGAGCTGAGCAGACCCAGATGGGGGCCATGGGAGTGCAGGGAGGTAGATGGAGCCCGTGGTGCTGACCCTGGCCCTGCCCCTGCGCAGGAGTCGTCGTCGCAGCGGCTGCGGCACCTCGAGGCCCTGCTGGGTTTTGTGGGCGCTGCCACCACAGAGCTGCTGTGGCTGAGCCAGCGCGAGGACGAGGAGGTGACGTTCGACTGGAGCGACCGCGGCCCCCCGCTGCCCTCCAAGCAGGAGGCCTACTCGGTACGGGGGATGCATGGCACGTGGGGTGCAGCATCACTGCTGGGGGGGGGGTGTGTGCAGCATCCCTGGGTGGGCGGGGGGTGTGCAGCATCACTGCATGTGTGGGTGCAGCATCACTGCATGTGTGGGTGCAGCATCACTGCGTGTGTGGGTGCAGCATTCATCCTGCACCATCCCTGTCCCTTTCCCTGCATGTGACTGTACCGTTCCGTCCCGGTCCCTGCACACAGCCATTGTCCTGCAGGGTCCTTGTTGCATCCCCAGA